>NC_068390.1:9468873-9696373 GCF_023724105.1 Carassius gibelio
CGTGGTAAGCAAACTGCAGGGGGTCCAGTAAAGGGCCAGTAATGTCCTTCAGATAAGCCAGAACCAGTTAAAAAGTTGTAAAGTTTAAAACCAGTTATAAAGTATATATCATAATGATATATATCATCTCTAGTCAAAGATAACATCTTGTTTCTTGATGATATCTCCCAAGACATGATAAGTTTGGAAAGCAATGGTCCTAGTACTGAGCCTTGCTACACTCCATAATGTACTTGTGATCCATATGACATCTTGACACATACGAATCCATGTAAGATTTGAACCATGATAATGCAAGTCCACTAATTCCAACATAACTTTGTATTCTAAAAAGCACTAAGATCCAGTAGCACTAATACAGAAATACAACCATTATCGGATGATGAGAGTAAGTAATTTTTTAACTCTGATAAGAGTAGTCTTAGTACCGCACTTTATTGTACATATCATCATAGGCATCAGCAGCAGTTGCTTTTCAAGTTTTTAAACATTCATTTATAAAACAGAATCAATGATTGTGTTAAATACAGATGAGTTTATAAAATTGAAGGCATATTGCAGTCTTCAGTTAGAGCGATATTCTGACTTCCCTAATATATATATATATATATATATATATATATATATATATATATATATATTTTTTTTTTTTTTTTTTTTTTAAGAATGCCTGGTGTTTAAATTAGATAATACTGCTGTGCTGATTTAGAGTGGAAAGTCATAAAAATTCAGCTGGTAGGAAACACTAGGATGAATTAATTAATGTACTCACTCACTTATTCATTCAATCACTCACTCACTCACTCACACTCAATCATTCACTTAATCTCTCACACACTTACTTACTGATTAATCCATTAATTCATTTATTCATATATCAACACTGTGACACAATACACTTTAAATAAATAACTTTCAAATAAATGCTGCTCTTACAAATGTTATATTCTTTAAACAATACAGGGCAAAATGCACTGAAGCTTCCACAAAAAATAATAAGCAGCAGATTTTATCTTTGGTTATACTAATACATTTTCTTGAGAACTAATTAAAGCATATTGAAATTATTTTGAAACATGTGACACTATTTTATGGTATTACTGTTTCATTGTCTTGGTTAGAATAGGTAACATTTCTAAACTTTATGTACAATGCCATTTAAGCTTTTATATTCATGTTATATTTATAATGCAATTACCCTCTCCTACATTTAATAAACATTTTACACTTACAGACATGCAATGCGAACATGTACTTTGGCTAAAACAATGTATCTTATATCTTATGCTGTCTGGTTTTAGACATTTGTGTTTAGACAGAGTTACCTCTTTATTGCCTAACTCTGCTTTCATATGATAATCTCATACATGAGCAATGAGTCACAAAGGTACATCTATCAGGGCCTGTCTGCCACCAGCGGTGACTAAACATACTGTTATTACTGCTGTATTCTGGGAATGTCTGTTCATGCACTGCTGAGAAGCACCTCATATTTCAGTTCCAGGTAGACACTGAAACATTATCCTGTTCTTCAGAATTAGGGACATTCCAAAATCAAAATTATATATCTACAAATATATTTAATGCCACATTTCAACAACAGCTTTGTCTTTTTCTGAAGGAACAAAACTACAACATGAAATTGTGATATTGATTTGAAACAATAGTACAGACTGAGAGTTCGTTTCCCCCTTTGGTGCGGTTCGTTTGGACACATGTGAAAGCAGCAATCGCACTCGGGTGTGCACCAAAGGCACACCAAACAAGCGTACCGAGACCTGCTTGAAGAGGTGGTCTCGGTACGCTTTCAAAAGAACTCTGGACTGGTTCATTTGTGGTGAGAACGTGATCCGACCTCAGACCCAACTGCAAAATGAACGGATAATTTTTGGACTAAACCAGCTGCCGTAGTCAGCTGCACTGTGCATTATGGGATGAGGAAGTGCTTGTTGACATTTGCACTTTAGCATGGCACCTCGTGGACAAACTTGGAGAAGTGAGGAGGTGTGGAGCCTCATAGAAAGTTGGTCAGATGACCATGAGCATGTCAGAGTTAAGAAGAGTTAATGCACGCCACCGCTTGAAGTTACGAGCGATGCCCACTCGATGTTTGCAGTGCATTAGAAATAATGTTTTCCAATAAGTGATGTGGATGTTGTCATGTGCCCACATTTCGGTTCGGTTCAGACCAAACTGGTTCAGACCAAAGCAATCAGTATGGTGTGAAAAGGAACCAAAAAAGCTGGAAAATGCTACAATGTATAATTGTTTGCCCTTGGATCGGACCAAATGAACTGAACTAGAGATTTGAAAGAACCCTGAATAGGATTAATACAACACAGGTGGAAACTAATGAATGATGATTAACTTAATGAGAACAGGAACTGAACCAAATAAGGGCAGACAATAACTGAACAGAAACCAACACTTGACAATTATGCAGAGTGCATGCTGCACAATTTTAGCCAAATTTTTCACTCGCTGACAGGTTTTGATAAATCAATTTGCAAATTGGTGACCGTTCGCTAGAATGGCAGTGTAAATTGTCAAAGACACAATCTGAGGGAATCGGCGACACATCACAGACCCCCGTAAAATATGAATGTGAATGTGAGGCAAATTGTAAAGCGCTTTGGATGGCCATGTGGTCTGTTGAAAGCACTATATAAATGCATTTACCATTTAGCCCTGACTCTGGTAACTAACGGTAACTAACCCTTACTCGGGAGGGTCCATGAACACCTGACTCGACTCTGGAGGGTCAACCGGAACCTGACTCAACACTGGAAAGTCAACGGGCACCTGACACGACTCTGGAAGGTCAGCAGGAATCTGACTCAACTCTGGAGGGTCACCGGCAATATGACTTGACTCTGGCAGGTCAATCGGAACCTGACTAATGTCTGGAGGGTCAACGGGAACCTGACTCAACTCAGGAAAGCCCATCCTCTGCAGTGGCTCCGGGCTGACGTCCATCTTGTGCAGTGTCGCTGGGTTGGTGACCATCTTATACTGTGGTGCTGGCTCAGCAGATGTGACGTGCACAGTTTTGGGAATCTCTAGGATCTTTGACAGCATGGAGAAATAATCCTAAAACATCTCAGCAGCCATCTTGGATGTTAGCGCTGAGCTGGCGGGCATCTTGCACCGTGGCGCTGGGCTGGTGACCACTTTGTGCCGTGGAGGTGGGCTGGCCTCCATCTTGACTCGTGGCACTGAGCTGGCGGCCATCTTGTGCTGTGATGTTGGGTTGGCTTCCATCTTGCCTCGTGGTGCTGGGTTGGCGGCCATTCTGTGCAATGGTGCTAGGTCGGCGGCCATTCTGCACAGCGGTGTTGGGGTGGCGGCCATCTTGTGATGCGGCACTGGACTTGCGGCCATCTTGTGCAGTGTCGCTGGCTCAGCAGACTTGCGCCTCCTTTCCCCTCTCCGTCCACACTGGTGAGACTGCGGTTCCCAACCGAACTCAGGGTCTCCGGTGGGCCATATGGGATGGTGATGTTGGACCTCCTCTTGACCACTCACTCCTGAGCGACCTCCCCTGGTCCCACGGAACACAACCAGGTGAGTACCCTCAAAGCCATTCCTCTCCCGTTGGTGGCTGGGGAGGAAATTGGAGTAGACATACCGCTGGATCTCTGTGATGGAGTCCATCTGTGACGATTCGCAACCAGTGAAACACAGGGAGAACGTGAGATCCAATCACAGATGTTTATTAACAATTGAGGGGTAATCCAAATCGTGGTAAACAAGCAGAGGTCAAAGACAGTCCAAAAAATAAACAAAACAAAAGAGGGAAGAGGTACGGCAAAGGAACGGGAACTTGGAGGACGAGAAGATAGTGAGTGAACTCGGAATATGAGAGACTGGTAACACGAAGGGTAAGGACTCCATACAAAACAACAGGGAAAGACTGGTATTGATAATGAGGCTAATGACAATAGATTGCCTGCACCTGGTGCAATTAACTGGAGTGCAATTACTGAGAAGACAGGACCAGACTAGAGGAATTATAGTGCCTATGGTGAAGTGCCTAAGGGGAAGTGGACACCCAGGGAAACAAGTAAAAACTTGTGACAAGTAAAAAATAAAAAAATAAAAACATTTTATATATAGTCTATATGAATTTACAAATGAAACATGACAAGTTTTGCATTTTTGTACAGTCATCAACTACAGTAAATATTCTAACAGTCACTGCGCTACGATTGACTATCCTACTGGATTGAAAAGTAGTGCTAATGTTTTGAACAGATGACTCTATTTTGAATCTGGTTTTCTGTGTTTTGATAAAAGTTAGTATATGTCAGAGATGGGGACTCAAGTTTGAGACTCGGACTCGAGTGCGACTTAAGTCGCACACACAGTGACTTCAGACTCGACTTGAGACTCGTCCTCGAAAGACTTCAGACTCGACTCGGACTCGAGCTGCAGGACTCGTGAACAATGTTAATTTTTAGTAAACGTCTGATGAGCATAAACATGAACGATGGGAGCCGAGTCGCGGCTGGAGGGGAGCCGTTCTTTCTGTCGTTCTTTTTTCCTATGTGTGTTTCACACAGATGCACACAAATGAGCTGAGCTCCAACCCTTTATAGCGTGATGATATTAGTTATTAGTTGTGCACGCATCCTTCACGTGAGTACTCCAGTGGAAAAAAAACCCTGCATGCCTCTGTTATTGGGTAGGAGCGGAGCCATGACGTTTTGCACAGAAATTCATTGCAGCCCACTTTGTTATTGTTCATTGACTTGAAGGGGCTGATGTCCTATTTTGCAAAGTTTACAATAGTAATAATATGTAGTATGTAGACATTTCCATTTTATTTATTCTCATTTTATCTACTTTAAATATTTTTAGTTTTCTATCAAAATGTTCTTGTGTGATAACAATGTTCTTGTGTGGAAGTGTTTGTAGTAAAAGCTGTTTTACACAGAAATTCATTGCAGCCGGCTTTGTTTTTGATGTTTATTTGTGAGCAGGTATTGTATGAATAGCATAAGTCAGCGTAGCTTTGTTCATTCTTAAGCCAGACAAGAGGTGTGCAGCTATACAGCCAGGGACATCCCAGACAGAAGGCCATTACTGAATCCATAAATGCAAAATACAGATATTAACTTAAAAGTAAAGCATTCTTGGTGTTTTTGTCATGTTGCAATAGCCTGTTTACACTGATTATATACCAAAATCAAAGCTGATACTGTATGCTAATAGATGGAGTTGTCATAATAACATATTACATGCTTCGAATTCCTTATATATAGCTAAGCAGTGTTCTAAGCAGCTTGGATGGGTCGCTGTACGTGATGCAACATTTATTATAACCAGAGACTTAATATAATAATATTATTAATTATCAATTCAATTCAATTCAAGTTTATTTGTATAGCGCTTTTTACAAAACAAATCGTTACAAAGCAACTTTACAGAAAATTATGTTTCTACAATATTTAGTAGTAGCTAGTAGTTTGTGCACATTTGACAGGATTTTAGGAAAAAATAAAAATAATAATAATAATACAAGACGTAGTCAGCTAGATGATGAACTATCAATATTATTAATTAAGTTATTATATGATGCAGTCACACATTTAGCAATAATTGTTAGTTCTGTTTGTTGATTCAGGGTTAGCATCATATGAGGTCCTCTGAGGGTCAGCATCATCTCTTCTCAGGTGTTCTGGATCCAGACTGGAGCTGTAAATCACGTGGCGAAACATAGAAACAAAATAGAGACATCATTAGCATAGCTGCTGATCCAACAAAGTAAAATTAGTTTAACCCAAGCTAATGAATAAAAATGCACCTTTGATCAGATGCAACTACACTCACAATTTAAAAGATACATTATTTGAATGCTTGGCGAAAGAGATGTGTTTTTAATCTAGATTTAAACAGAGAGAGTGTGTCTGAACCCCGAACATTATCAGGAAGGCTATTCCAGAGTTTGGGAGCCAAATGTGAGAAAGCTCTACCTCCTTTAGTGGACTTTGCTATCCTAGGAACTACCAAAAGTCCAGCGTTTTGTGACCTTAGGGTGCGTGATGGGTTGTAGCGTGGTAGAAGGCTAGTTAGGTATGCAGGAGCTAAACCATTTAGGGCCTTATAGGTAAGTAATGATAATTTGTAACTGATACGGAACTTAATAGGTAGCCAGTGCAGAGACTGTAAAATTGGGGTAATATGATCATATTTTCTTGACCTCGTAAGGACTCTAGCTGCTGCATTTTGGACTACCTGTAGCTTGTTTATTGACGAAGCAGGACAACCACGTAGAAGTGCATTACAATAGTCCAGTCTAGAGGTCATAAATGCATGAACTAGCTTTTCTGTATCAGAAACAGATGACATGTTTCGTAGCTTGGCAATGTTTCTAAGATGGAAGAATGCAGTTTTTGTAACATTGGAAATATGATTTTCAAAAGACAAATTGCTGTCTAATATAACACCCAGATGTCTGACTGTAGAGGAAGTAACAGTACATCCATCTAGTTGCAGATTGTAATCTACAAGATTCTGTGTAGTGTTTTTTGGTCCAATAATTAGTTTCTCCATCTTATCAGAATTTATTTGGAGAAAAGTATTTGTCATCCAATCTTTTACATTTTTAACACTCTGTTAGCTTAGATAATTGGGAAGTTTCATCTTGTCTCGTTGAGATATATAGCTGAGTATCATCCGCATAACAATGGAAGCTAATTCCGTATTTTCTAATAATATTACCAAGGGGCAACATGCATATTGAAAATAGAAGGGGACCTAGGACGGATCCTTGTGGCACTCCATATTTTACTGATGATAAATGAGATGACTCCCCATTTAAATAAACAAAATGGTAGCGATCGGACAGGTAGGATCTAAACCATCTTAGAGCTTGCCCTTGAATACCTGTATAGTTTTGTAATCTATGAGTATGTCATGATCTATGGTGTCGAATGCAGCACTAAGATCAAGTAAGACTAGAAATGAGATGCAGCCTTGATCTGACGCAAGGAGCAGGTCATTTGTAATTTTAACAAGTGCAGTTTCTGTGCTATGGTGGGGCCTAAAACCTGACTGAAATTCTTCATACAGATAATTTTTATGCAGGAAGGTGCTCAATTGAGCAGACACAGCTTTTTCTAAAATTTTAGACATAAATGGAAGATTTGAAATAGGCCTATAATTTGCCAGTACACTAGGATCTAGTTTTGGTTTCTTAATAAGAGGCTTGATAACCACCAGCTTGAATGGTTTTGGGACGTGACCTAAGGATAACGACGAGTTAATGATATTGAGAAGCGGTTCTTCGGCTACAGGTAACAGCTCTTTCAGTAATTTAGTGGGTACAGGATCTAATAAACATGTTGTTGGTTTAGATACAGTGCTAAGTTTATTTAGCTCTTCCTGTCCTATAGTTGTAAAGCACTGCAGTTTATCTTTGGGTGCGATGGATGAAACTGAAGTGTTAGACGCTGTAGAATCTACATTCGCTATTGTATTTCTAATGTTATCTATTTTATCAGTGAAAAAATTCATAAAGTCATTACTATTTAACGTTGGTGGAATATTTGAATCAGGTGGCGTCTGGTAATTTGTTAACTTAGCCACTGTGCTAAATAAAAACCTTGGATTGTTTTGGTTATTTTCAATGAGTTTGTGTATATGCTCTGCTCTAGCAGTTTTTAGAGCCTGTCTATAGCTGCACATACTGTTTTTCCATGCAATTCTAAAAACTTCTAAGTTAGTTTTTCTCTATTTGCGTTCAAGACTACGAGTTACTTTCTTGAGAGAGTGAGTATTACTGTTATACCATGGCACAGTACGTTTTTCTCTAACCTTTTTCAATTTGATCGGGGCAACAGCTTCTAATGTATTAGAGAAAATAGTGCCCATGTTGTCAGTAATTTCGTCTAATTCATGTGTATTTTTGGGTACAAATATCAGTTGAGATAGATCAGGCAGGTTATTTGCGAATTTTCTTTGGTGGCTGGAACAATAGTTCTGCCGGTATCGCTGCAACATATAGTTAATATTAGTGAGACGCAGCATGCACAATACAAGGAAATGGTCTGTAATATCAACACTTTGAGGTACAATATCTATAGCAGTAAGATTGATTCCATGCAACATAATTAAATCTAGTGTATGATTAAAACGATGAGTGGGCCCGGTGACATTTTGCTTGACTCCAATGGAGTTTATTAGGTCAGTAAACACAAGTCCTAATGTATCATTTGCATTATCAACGTGAATATTAAAATCTCCCATGATTAGTGCCTTATCAACTGTAACTAGAAGGTCTGAGAGGAAATCTTCAAATTCTTTTAGGAATTCTGTATACGGCCCTGGTGGTCTATACACAGTAGCCAGAGCAAGAGATACAATAGATTTCTTTTGCATGTCTGACAGAGTAACATTTAGAAGAAGTATTTCAAAAGAGTTAAACCTGTATCCTGTTTTCTGGGTAACATTGAGAATATCACTATATATTGTTGCAACACGTCCGCCACGACCAGTCTGACTCTCTCAGCTGGGCCTGCCTCTCTTCCAGGTCGCGAATCTGCTTCCCCACGGCCTCGAGCTCGAGGTGCACAGAGTGGAGACATTCATCCACCATTAAAGCAAGTAACAGTGAGTACAGCAGTGGTAATGTGTGTGAATAGAGTATTAGCAATGTAAGCGCAGTTAGCAGCAACCACGCTTGCTGATGCTTGAGACTTGAGACTTGACTTGGACTCTAGCTCAGAGACTTGAGACTTGACTTGGATTCTAGCTCAGAGACTTGTGAGCATCTCTGGTATATGTAGAGAAAGGTATTTAGCATTTTGAAAGAATTTGTAGAGTTTGTATTTATTTAACAAAATTTGGTTTTGGCCAGAAAATCAAGTATTTGGCTTATCGTGTGATGTAGGTGTGTTGTTGTGTTATGAGTTAAAAAATGTAAGAATAATAAAGTATTGTTAAAAGCGTTTTAGCAATACAAAATAATAATAATAATAATAATAATAATAATAATAATAATAATAATAACAATAATTGCAATGAAGGTGACACTGGGAGTGCAATCCAATGAATCATTCCTAAAGACAGTCAGTTGTTTTGTTCCTGAATGAATCAGTGGTTTTGAATTAAGTTTTTGAATGACTGATTTAATGACTCATGATGCAGTATTTTATAGCCACCTACTGACATAATAATATAACCTGCAGATACAGTCACTGAAAAATCACCACCATTACAGTAAACAAACTGTCTGGAACATATTATCTGCCAAGCTGAAAGAGACTTACTTAATAATTTGTTTAATCGCCAGTAACCTTTAGTTAAGGTTAAACCATGATTTGCTATTTCCTATTTCTATTCAGTAATAGGTAGCAGAGATGGGACCAAGTCACACATGTGCAAGTCTCAAGTAAGTCTCAAGTCTTAACCTTCAAGTCTCAAGTAAGTCCCAAGTATTTTTTTCTTGGGCAAGTCAAGTCAAGTCAAGTCACAAGCTATGTCAAGTCAAGTCCAAGTCAAGTCACCTTAATATTGTTATTTTACCTGCAGAATCTGATCTTAATAAAGTTAAAAGACAAGATATAAGTAACTGTCAGTAAATTAAAATAATTTAAATGTAAATACTCATGTTCAGTAAAATACATCATGGAATCAAACAAAATTGTAAGTTCCTAAAATTATTTATTTTTCACTTCTGCCAACAGTGTTTGAAATGTTTTACATTTTCAACATTGAGTCCATAAAACTAAACATCCAACAGACTCCTCTCTGAACACCTCTCTCTCTCTCTCTCTCAAACACAGTTTACATACAACATTAAACTGTTACATTTCTCCTCTCTCTCTCTCTCTCTCTCTCTCTCTCTCTCTCTCTCTCTCTCACACACTCTCTCTCTCTCAGAGTATATAATATAAATATGACGTATTTTCAGTTGTTTCATACTTTTTTGTTATGTACAGTACAGACCAAACGTTTGGACACACCTTCTCATTCAAAGAGTTTTCTTTATTTTCATGACTATGAAAATTGAAGATTCACACTGAAGGCATCAAAACTATGAATTAACACATGTGGAATTATATATGGAATTATATACATAACAAACAAGTGTGAAACAACCGAAAATATGTAATATTCTTGGTTCTTCAAAGTAGCCACTTTTTGTTTTGATTACTGCTTTGCACACTCTTGGCATTCTCTTGATGAGCTTCAAGAGGTAGTCTCCTGAAATGGTCTTCCAACAGTCTTGAAGGAGTTCCCCGAGAGATGCTTAGCACTTGTTGGCCCTTCTGCCTTCTGTCTGCGGTCCAGCTCACCCCTAAACCATCTCCATTGGGTTCAGGTCCGGTGACTGTGGAGGCCAGGTCATCTGGTGCAGCACCCCATCACTCTCCTTCTTGGTCAAATAGCCCTTGATGCCTTCAGTGTGACTCTACAATAGTCAATAGTCATGAAAATAAAGAAAACTCTTTGAATGAGACGGTGTGTCCAAACTTTTGGTCTGTACTGTACATAACCAAAAAGTATGAAACAACTGAAAATACGTCATATTTATATTCTGTACTGTATATATATATATATATATATATATATATATATATATATATATATATATATATGTATGTAATATGCACTTGTCTTGACTGGGTAATCGCGGCAGCTACATTTGTTTTTCTGATCAATTGTTTTGCTCTATGAGAAAGACAAGGTAACAAAATATTCGGGGCTTATGCACCCTTAGCCCAACCCTAGCGCCGCCCCTGGAATGCGTTTTTTTGACGGCCTGCTAGCGGATCATTAGGGGCTGTTCACATCACGTATTTTGCGCGCGCAAGTTCGTTATTTCCAATGTAGGCGCGCGGTATGCGCGCTTATAATGCAAGCAACGCGCTCAACATCTAAACTTTTCAGAATGCCGCAAGCGCACCGCAGGTCATGTGACAATAACTAACCAATCAGCTTCAACCTTTCCCGTATCAACGTTGAAAGCTCAGCTAAGATGAAGGAACAGCTGTTCATAGCTGTATATGGATTGCCATTTTAAAATGAATTTAGTAGCAGAGCTACTGCGAGCGATTTTTAGTGCTGCAAATCCATTTATCCTTTGCTGAAATTTCCGCGTTTTCATTGAGAGAGAGCGTGTCATGGATGCTTAGCAACGACAGACGCCCCAGGAGCACTTCTGCCCGAGCGCTTTGGAAAGACGGAGAAAGCGGCGCGACTAGCGTTTTCCACGCGTTTTTAGTCGCGAACTATTGAAGACAAAAGCGATGACCCTGGTTACCTCTCAGGCTGACATGTTGATGTGCTGGGATATCTGATTTAAGTGGGCGTGGTGTGTGTAAGGTAGAGAGGGCATGACTGATGATAGTGTCCTGATCCAGTCACGACGCTCTTCTCAGCCTGCGCTCCAGCTGAGTAATCAACTTTATTTAAAAAAATAATTTATATATTTTATATTCAAACTTAAAACATGATGTAATTAACACTCAAGTCATTCAAGTCATCGTGTCTCAAGTCAAGTCAAGTCCCGAGTCTTTAACTTCCAAGTCCGAGTCAAGTCTCAAGTCCTAAAAATAGCGACTCGAGTCGACTCGAGTCCAAGTCACCAAGTCACAAGTCCCCATGTCTGATAGGTAGTTTTGAATTGGGGGCATTATCCGTTTTTCTGAACGTCCCGAACGTTTAGGAATACACTAGATTATATATGAACTAACAGAAATAAAACTCCTTTTTAGATTTTTTGGAGTCTTTAAAGTTTTGCTATTATGCCATTTTAAGGTTGCTAGATTGTTTCATGAGTCTCCTAAAACATGTGTACATGCATTCCAGGTCAAAAAACATGGTAGTTTTCTCAGAAAATAGATTTATCATTTTACCTAATTTCTAAATAAATTATAAACAACTTAGAATGCAACTGTGTTACTTTGTGATGTAGAGTCATAACAGAATAGGATTAAAATTCCTGGTGAATCATTTAGGCAATAAAGAGCCGACTCTTTTTTTGACAGACAATACCTTTATCTATCATGCACTCAGCTTCACAACTTGGCAGATAGTGTTCATCTCACTGATTTATGGTAATTTACACCTGCTTCCTGATTGTCAGGGGAATTTCCCAGCAAATTTGGGCTAGTTTTATTCGATGTACTTTAGCCATTTCTGCCTTAATGGGAAAAATGAGCAAAACAGAACATGTTTTGGCAGTGAAATATTATACTTGAACATCTAACCTGGCCTTGAGGATTCAAAACATAGTGATGCATATTTTCATCAAAAGCAATAGATATGTATTTTATAGAGATAGTCACTTCTTTTAAATTTTGGTGTTAGAGTATGTTAAAGTCAGTGTTGTAGTCGAGACCAGCTCATTCGAATCCGAGTCCAGATCGAGTCCAGAGAGGGTCGAGTCCGAGTCAAGACCGAGTTCAGAAAGGGTCGAGTCCGAGTCAAGACCGAGTTCAGAAAGGGTCGAGTCCGAGTCAAGACCGAGTTCAGAAAGGGTCGAGTCCGAGTCAAAACCGAGACCAGAGAGATTGGGTCTTTGACAAGACCTAAAGAAATCTTCAAGAGTATGTAAATGTTTGGTGGAAACAATAAAGGGTAAAAGGGCCACATAGTATGTGGTGTAAAGGTAATTTTATTAGTATCATGAATTGTAACTTGTCAATATTAAGTGCTCATTTTCACATAACATCGTTGTACCACTATACACATCCATATAACCTTTCTAGTACAAGTAACATTACTGTACCATTATACCTGTAAATGTTCAACTGTAACAGCTTTTACATAACTTTTAACCTTGAAGCTTAACTAATGACTGCTAATATCCTTACAATGTCTTGGATTATGTGCACTTTAGATGTTGTGAAGATTACAGATGGGCATAATTACTTTTCAAAAAAATAAGTGAGGAGACCATCCTGCTACCCAACCAAGCACGATGTGGTCTCATGATCAAAAAACACTCTACTGGTGCAGAGGAAGCGGGGACTGACAACAGTTACCATTTTATCACTTTCTAATCTAATGCTAATTTCTCTGGATGGTGCGTTTTAATGCAGGGTAAAATACACACTAGTCCAAGTTTTTTTTAGTTACGGAGGGCATACACACAAGAGCCGAGTGACTGTCCAGGAAAATTTCATGCAAAAGTGTGTATGTGCCAGGGGAAGAAAGCTGGATGAAATGCCATATAAATTCAATGCATTCTGTCAGACATCTTTTTGGGGGGAGATGTTTAGTGTTGAGACAGTCAGTCTGTGTCTGTATTCATTATATAATTTAATTAAACGATATTTGTTTTTTTTCTGTGACCATTTTGTCCTACTTTGTAAAAATAACACAGTTGAGAGAAATAATGTAGCAATGTGGCTTCCTGGAAGGCGGGATCACTACAGGCGGATGGCAGGAGGGTAACTTAAGACCGGTGACACACTGGCTGCGTGGCGTCTCTACTGCGTGCCAGAAGCGTGGTGGCTGCTTTGCGTTTTCTGTGTTTACACACCAGAAGCGTGCCTGCACGCGGCGCTTGGCGCGCTACTGCTGCTGTAGGTGACATATAGAGGGAGACCGCCGACAGACCAGGCTCAACATCATATTTTTTTTTTTTTTTTTTTTTTTTTTTTTTTTTTAAACACACCTACTGATAGGACACCGTCAACAGTATAGAGTATGTTTGACAGGTGCAATATTTGAAAATCGTTCCTTATTAATTTATTTTTTAAATTACATTTATATCTGAATTTATGCCAACCTATAGACTTTCAAATATCAAAATGTCATGAATGAATATGTATTTGTGTACAAAATGACATATAAACATATTTTCCTAGTATATTTGCCTGGAAACGCTTCCAACATGCACGCGTGTCGCGTGAAAAATAGGCGTCGGTTCTATTTCTAGCATGCACGGGTTTTACGCGCGTCTCACGCAGGCAGTCTGCAAGATCTAACCTGTTAACATGGAATTTAAATAAACATTAACATACAGTGATAATCATGAAATATTTTGATTGGGACTCGAGTGGACTCGGGCATAAGTCCGATTCCTAATATGTTCGAGTCCGAGTCAATACCGAGTCAAAATGCACACGAGTCCATGACAAGACCGAGACCATTAAAATACGGTCTCGAGACCGAGTCCAAGACCGAGTCCGAGTCTCGAGTACTCAACACTGGTTAAAGTTACATGGTAGAAGACCGAATTCAAGGTAAATTATGGACAGTTTACAATTCAACCTTTCGTTTTCCCAATCCATGATTAATATAGACTGAAATATGGTTGATTTGTATCTGTTGTTATAAAGCAGAGATATGAATAACTAAAATGTGTGTCCTAAAAGGAAGATTTAGCATCTCATACATTGTGTTTATTGAATTTAAGCTGCAATACTTCATTGTCAAGTCTTAACAGATACATTTTTCTTATGCTCACACGTTGTCCACCACACAAAAGCACTGTCATATGCTTACATCAGTGCTCGAAAGTTCACATCTTGACCTTTAGAGTCCACAGCCAGCAGTGTCTTTACCTCATCCTCCCAAGAACATGTTTCTGAAAATGTTGATCCATCACTATTTGCTCCAGGGCCTCAGGCACTGACTGATCCAGTATGATGGTATGCAGACGCCTGAGGATGAAGAGTGTGACCTTTGGTATGATGACCTTAAACAAGACTCATTGTTTCCTAAAGCTCTTCGGAGAAAATATGAGTACTGTGGCTTTAGAGACATGAACAGTGTAGAAGTGTGTGCATTATATATATATATATATATATATATATATATATATATATATATATATATATAAACTTTTTTTTCTGCATTAATTTGATTCTAGAACGATTTTTAAAGTACAATTTTAAGTATTGTTTTTCTTACTTTTTTTAATCTTGAGGCAATGTTATGTTAGAGTGCTGATGTTCTGGTGGCCTGAGATTACAGAAATATGACCTGGATCGGAGCCCACAGATAACAAATCCCCTGGTGCCTGGTGCCAGGTGTGAATGTATCCACTGAAAAATGCTGTTAAACTCTGTAGATAATTTCAAAGGAGGGAGAGAAAGAGAGAGAGACAGAGAGAGAAAGCGAGAGAGAGAGAATGCAAAAAAATAATAATTCCAGTCTCCCTTTTTTGTAGTAAGCGATATAGCCGCTAAACTAATCACATCACACCATTCCATGCACTTTAAACTGTAACAACCAATTATAGCGCATCATTCCACACACTCTAGATAGTAATGGTGGCACTTTGAATACACCCAGCATCCTAGTTTTCCTCATTTACTTTGTACTTTGTGATCATCAAACAAGGGCTGAACGATAAATTGCATGTGATTTTCATGGCCATCTCGTCAGTAAAGCTGATACTGTGAATAATAGTACCAGGAAATCTCCATCATGTGCTTTCAGATGGAAATTATTTAGATGCATTTAATACACAGAGGCGTAGATCAGTGACAAGCTACGCTATATTGTGTTAATTAGATGAATCACGTTCGATTATGAACGCAATTGCGCAACTTGTCAGCCTTAGTGATTGTATTAATGCCATTTTGTGAATACAGCATATGGCACTAGTCAACTAAATGAATGTTACATGGCAAAGATGAATGCACTTTTGGAAGTTGAATGTGAGGGAAATGTCATTTTGGAATTTCTGTGGTCTAATTCAATAATGTTGTTCATGTTCTTGTTCATGATGAAATTTGATTGTATTTCTGTAATTAATGTATAGCATTAACAAGATGACACATTGAATTCATGTCGGAAACATGACAGATTAATGTATTTTTAGTCCAGTGCTTGTAGAAAAGATTAGTACTGACCAATTTTAGAGGCTGTCTGAGGATCAACTTACTATGTTGTGTATTTTCATCAGTTTCAATATGAAAAATTACTTTCATATTGATTCAATGGATTTATTGCATTTTGAGAAAATAATAATAATAATAATAATAATAATAATAATAATAATAATACATATCATTGATTTATTGCATTTGGGGAGAAAAAAATGGTAAAGTTTTATAATAAACCTTTTAAAATCAAATCCTTATTTTGATTTATTAAATGTTTAATGTTATTATAACCTTAAGATGCTATGTGAAAGTTTGGAACATAAAATAGTAGTTTTTATCTTGCCACATTCTTGGTAAAGAAAACACATTTTATAATATAAATATAATATAACTGAAATTCAAAATGCATCTGCACCCTGACCGCGAGCCGTTAACGGCATCACCTTTTTTAAGTGAGCAGCGCGTCAGAACATCAGAACTGCAGTTCAGAGTCAAGTATTATGTTTGCAATACAAAATAACCATACTCAGCCCTTTATGGGAAGTGTGAATGTGTCATAGTCTGTAAAACTTAAGCATAATGTGAAAAAAAAAAAAATATATATATACACCCACTGGCTGCATAACCGCCACGGACCAATAGAAATTTGATTGTTTAGGAGCTAAACAAACTCCCCCAGAAAGTTCGCTGTTTCGAACTGCCCAAACAAACTCAAAACTAACTTTGTTTCGGCCTGATTTTGTTCGAAATGTCATATCATTTCGTTCTTCGATTTTGTTTGAAGCATACCTTAACAAGCACTTGGGGTCGTTTATGACAAATATCTTTCAGTGCTATATAGGCTACTCTAAGGCCTGGTCCACAATGCCTGTTCACACCAGACGCATATTCTCCGCTGCGGTCGACAAGCGCTTCTGCTCAGAATTCTGAACCAGGCCTAATAGTGGTTTTCATATTATATATATATATATATATATATATATATATATATATATATATATATATATATATATATATATATATATATATATATATATATATATATCACATCACATTACCAATTTAGCAACATGCACGGGATCAGATAAGATCCTCTGTCATATGGCCCACACTAAAGCACAACTAGTCTCTGGATTTGCTAAAGTTTGGACAGTTAAGTGTGTAAGATGTTTGGAATATATTCAAGAGGTTTGCCTAAGGCAGTTTGGATCAACTAAATGAGACTAATTATTTTCTTGTTGTTTTTGGATAATTTAATGGAGACGTGTTATTTGCTGTCACCACTTTGTGCGTGTTGGATTATTGTTGTCATTTTAGATCTATCCTACCTCTGAACCTCATGTACAAACTGTGGTAAATTGTGTTGCATGTCATTCAGATGCCTCCCTTCCCTCTGATTACTAAATCAGACCATCCAGCATTAAATAAAAAAGGAATGAGTGCATTTCCAAAATGACCATAGAATAAACTGACTTGAAAGGGTCTTTCTTTAGTAATTTAATTATGTTTATTATGTCTAGAAGTTTCTTACACAGTCTGATGGAAAGCAGGGAATATACAAACTAATGACAAAATGACAACTTGTTACTGCAAAGCATGTAATTTCTTTCAAAAGTATACATATAAGATAATTCTCAAGGAAGGAACATCCCATGAACTTAAAGAAGAGCTGTTTAAGAAACACAGACCTGGATAATTTAGATAAACACAAAAACAAGTCAGTGGACGGCTACATGCTCTTATCAGCAGCTCCTCTCACACAATCAAAAGTCAATTTTAATCTGATTAGCAGACACATCAAGGTATGGTTGAAAAAAAATTATGAGGAAGGAAAATTTGAATAACAAAGTAAAAGACACAAAGAGTAAAATTCATTGAGTTCAGTAGGAGGATTGGTATTCCAGACAGGATCACAGCGTCCTGCTGCACACCAGGCATGACAAAGCAACTGAAGGGAACACTGATTGTGTCGGATACATTTATGCCATGAACACTGTTGAGAAAGCTAACATGACGAACTACAAGCTGCTCATTATTTAGTCTTGCCACTTTTTATTTTTTTTTTTTATTTTTTTTTTTTTACTATTTTTGCAATCAGAGCAGCATGTTTTGTCATGTTTTTGTCAGTGTTGTCTGGCTACACTGCTAATCTAAACTTTCAAACTATATAATAATTATAACTCGATTATAACTCAAGATGGGCACTCGGGTTAGTGACTCGGACTTCAGGCAACTCAAGTGGCATTTTTATAGACTTCAGTCTTGACTTCAGACTCGACCTGGAATGACTCCAGACACTTGACTCGAGGAAAAGGACTTGTGAATATTTTAAAAGCAACTTGAGTCTTAATCCTAATATAACTGATATTCAATATATATATATATATATATATATATATATATATATATATATATATATTTATTATTATTATTTTTCTTTTGACAAAGTGGGACCAGAGGGGCTCCGTATATCTCAACACCTCTTAAAAAATAAAATACAAAAATAAATAAATGCCTTGTAAGTATTTGTGCATTTTCGCTCTCTTTGTAATATGTTATTTATTTATTCATTTGATTTATTGATTAAAAATTTCACTGTGGAGTGGTGGAAATAGTTTAGGTTGTTTGGAAAATAATATTTTACAATTTTGGTGCAATTTACACCCATCAGTCTTGGCATTGAGGATAGAAGCTTTTTTCTTGAAACTCTGCTTTAGACTCATTCTCTAATTCAAAGCTCTTCACCCATCCATTTCTATTCTGGTGTCATACAAAAGAGCAAGATGCCAGAGCATAATTAGGCCTGTCTTTGGCAGTGTATGCATGGTGAAATGCGGAGTTATTTTCTAGTTAATATTCAGGAAGGCTTCTGACTTTCTCTGCCCACTCCTGACTCAGATACAGCCTTAGCCTCAGAATCTCACCCAGCTGCTGTAATATAAACACAGTCCACGGCAGTCTTTTACACGCACATGAAGCCACTCTCCACCCACATGGATAGAAGTGGAATTAAAGATGTAGGTTATTTGTCATAAGTGTTAATTTGCTAATTGTTGTTGTTGTTTTAATACAAAATTGTGATGAGAGGGGCGGTACTGAGAGCCGTGGGAGCTGAGCGAGCCCCGTGGAGTAAATGATAATGCTCGACCCCTGTGCCACTCACCTGTTTCAAGTCCCACGGAGGAGCTCCAGAAGGATAAAAGGAGAAGTGACGAAAGTGCAAGATGAGAGAGGACCAGGCCTGGATTTTATTTTGTGTTTTGGTTTTGTTTGTGTTTGTTCCCACCTCCTTCTTCCCGACCTACAAACTTTGTTTCAAAAATTAATACATTTGTTTAGCAAAGGCATTTTTTAACATACATTACCAATGTGATGCTCCTGTCCAGGTAGAACTACCCAAACCACAGCTCTCCTCTCCTGATCCACAGCCACCTTAAAGCATCCTACGCTTCCTCTTCGACCAACTTAATGCCCCTCCGTTTAATGGCTCTCCTGATGCCCAGGATATTGTAGATCCTGCAGAGAGGCTGGTCTGCAAACACGCTACATCCCACGTCATTAGGCTCGCACCTTGTTCACCAACCGTTCCATTGACACTCCTACACAAGCTCTGTGTACTTGGTTCTCTTCCTCTTGTTGGCTTCCTTTATACAGTCATCCCAAGGAACTGTTAGTTCTAAGAGGAGGATCTAATTGTAGGCTTCTGAGATCAGCAACATATCTGGCCTCAGCAACGTTATGGCAAACGTTTTTGGGATCTTCAGTTGCCTCCCCACGTCGACTTTCAGCTACCAGTCCTGTGCAGACGTTGGCGAGCCAGAAGTAGAAGTCCTGACAGCTGTTGTTGCCTTCTCCCTTGCATCCCTAATAAAAGCAATGGTATGCTTTGATGGATGTTGGCGCTTTCAGAGGGTAATCCCACTGGAGATGGTGTCTGCTATAGCCTTCCAAACTTTATCATAACGTCAATGATAGCACCCCCTCACTCAATCCTCTTGGACAGCTACTGAGGATATGATCCAGAGTCCCTTTTAATCACAGAGGGCAAGCTGGTGACTCTTCCTTCCCCCAGTGGAACAAATTGTATGAGCTTGGTAGTACATCATAGATAGCCTGGATTAAGAATTTTATTCAGTGGGGCTCAGGTTATCAGAGCTCAGTCCAAGTGACGTTGCATTCCTCCACTCCTTCCACCTAATCCAGGCGCCCCGCTGCCACATCTTAACCAACCATCTAACTCACACTTCCTCAAACGATGCTCTAACCTCATCATGGATCTGCAACCTCCTATCCTTCCTCCCCTTTTCATAGCCAGATGCTGTCTGCTGCCCAGGCCTACCAATGCCCTTTGCCTTAGACATGACTCAGCAACATCCACGGCCTTCACTGTTTTCCATTTCCATCCTGTCCTGACATCAATCCTCACCTGAGAGACTTTTGGGTCATGAGACTCCCGGTATTGCAGCACCTCCCTAGTGCAGGGTAGCATGAATTCTTAATCAAGCCCGTTGATGGGAAGTTTCAGCTTGTTGTTTCATCAATATAGGGCTATCCTGCTTAGGCTTTGGGGTAGTCCAAGCCACTTCCGTAGAAACCTGCTCTTCCTCCCCTCAAAGTACTCCATTGTGGAGATTGGGAGCTCAGAAACTAAAAGGGGCAAGAGAATCATTGACATGATACAATGGTGGTAAATCCAGGCCTTAAACTAACCAGGTAGGCCTGATTTAGGCTGCAGTTGAACATCTTTCCCAAGCTTTTTACCGGTCTTTCACTTTGTTTCACTTTACACTTGACAACACCCAATACCTTGATATCACCATTAAATGATAAAAATTTAAAGTAAAGGCATTCATATTGTGATTATTAAGCCTTGAGTAAATCACATCTGCATTTTATATTGTAAAATACAAAACATTCATTCTAAACTGTAGTAATATTTAATAATTACTGTACTATATTATTATAATATTATTGTATTTTTAATCAAACCTTTTTATTAGTAGTAGTAGTAGTAGTAGTAGTATACATTTAGTCTTTTTTTCTGTGGATTATAACTGTGGATTTTTATTTCAGTTATACTGGTTAAAATACGTTAGATACCTTTGGGCTGGATTTTTCAGTGTAGATTTTTTTTCCTATGATGATTTTCAGTTTTTGACAAAAGTAACTTGGCAGCATATTGTGAAGGAGAAGAAAAATCAATTTTGTCTCTTCCATGAGGTCCTCCCATTCCTTTATTGCACTGACACTCAATCACAGTCAGTGTTTTCAGAAATATATTTCAATTTGCGCCCTTTGCAGCTGGAGTAGAAGTTCTCAATCTACTGACACGACACCTTCTCTGTTTTCAACACTACACCTTCTGTCTCTTTTCACTCTCCTTTGCCACCACCAAATCACTTCAGGTCTCCCGTTCTCATACGCAGACATGAGGAATCATACGATCATGCAGGAAATGGATTTGGATGTTGTCTTTATTTAACATAAGTCATAAAGCTGGCAGGGAGCTGGAGTTGATACAGGTAAAGAAAAGAGAGGGTTGGATTACTGACTCCTTGCTCTAACAGATGACTGAAACTCTCTGTAGTTTTTCTTCCACCACCCAAAGAGGCCACATCTGGTCAACCTTCTCTCTTTCCTCCTGTGCCAAAACACAACTGCTGATGTGGCGGCATAAATACCTGACAACCTCAACTGAGTTAAATGTAGTGCAAGAAGCCAAATGAAAACAATGATTGCCAGGTGTTCAATTAAACCCGCCTCTCTTAAAATAGTCAGAACACTCAGAATAGCCATATTCAATAATGTTTGTCACACTTGGGTATGTTTAAATCTTTCAGCAGGAATTCAATTTTAAGTCACATATTAGCTTGATTAAATGGAGGTGGATTCCTTCCATTTTGGAACATGGCCATGTACGACAATTCTGGGAGGCAATTATACAAAAATACTTTAAATACAGTATGCACACTTCAGAATGTCATCAGAAATAATAAATAACAAAGTAATTATCATAATAAATCATAAGTAGCTTTTGCCTTCTGTTTTGCCTAATGACTGTAAATTTAGACATACTATGCGGCTCACTGATTTTCACCTACCATAAAGCAGGGCAGTATGCAATTTCTGATGCTGTGCCACTGTCTTTTTGAGTCAGTCATTGATTCACTCATTCAAACTATGATTCTTTCAGGAGCAGAACAAGTTCTGTCCATGTGAGTGAGTCATTGAATCCTTCATTCTACAAATGTATTCAAAAATGCTAATTCATTCAGAAACTAAACAAGTGACTGTCTTTGAGTATCTGAATCATTGACTCTTCATTATGCTTCAGTTTGAAATGTATAAAAAGCTATTTGATTCATTTGTTTTATCAATTTGTCAGCATCATTTATGTATCCAAGGACGTTTGTCATTAGGGGACAGTGAATTAGTTTACTGTTACAATAAAATGTCAATATCAATTTACTTGAAATAAAATATTTTTTTTTAAAAAAGAAGAAAAAAGAAAGAAATGTATAAAATACATGACAAAAATACATAAATGTTTGGTGATTTCACATGCAAACTCCTTCAGTATTCCTGATCACATTAGCAGTTGTCACAAAATTTCAAGGATTATTTCCCGGACTTCAATTCGATACATCTTTTCCGTAGATCCACATACTGATTTAAATATGATTTGAATTGAGTTTATGTTAAAAGACAAGATTTATAATTGTATTTATTTATTTATTTATTTTTGGTGACTTTCTTCATTTATAAAATCCTGCCCTGCTAAAAATCCCATTCTTATACAGTACATCTGAGGTGAGAAAACCTGGTAGCACTTTATTTTACAGTCCTGTTCCTCATGTACATACTATGTACTTATTATAGTAATAACAATAACTATGTAATAACTAGGTACTAACCCTGAACCTACCCCTAAACCTTACCCTACCCCATGTAGTTACCTTGTATTACCAGAACTTTCTTAGATAAATATACTGTAAGTACACTATAAGTACATGTTAGTACACGTACTGTAAAATAAAGTGCAACCGAAAACCTAATTTCACATTCCAAGGTTTACTGTCTAAACTTCAACTTATCCTTTCCTCCCTATATATATATATATATATATATATATATATATATATATATATATATATATATATATATATATCCTTTCCTCCCTATATATATATATATATATATATATATATATATATATATATATATATTAGTGAAGATCAGCTACTGAAGCTTGACAACAACGATATGATTTCACCTCTGAGCAGTTGCTTCACTGACAATAGAGATTAAATATGAGATATTTTTTCAACATGCTTCGCTGATCAGGATTATACACATTCTCCTTGATTATAAAGATCTGAACGCTTATGTTGTTCAAACTTAGTCCTGCCTAACATCATGTTCTTTAGCACAAAGTAAAACTTCACACTCATGTTTAACATCTTGCATATTTACACAGTAAAATGTAAATGTTTTATCATTTTATCATAAGACATTTTCTGTGGTGGATCTGTCCTAAATAACTTGACGATACTATAGATTATAATTTATAGGGAATGAATGCGGAATTATGATAATTATGAGTCTTTGGTTGTTAGGTGGTTCTAAAGAAGCAGTTGGCATATTTATGTGATTTGACAGTCTACAAATCTACTAAACAATCACAGCTCAAGAACTTGATGACTGACCGTCTCATTAAGAGTTTCAGCAGCATAGCGGTGCCCATATAACCACAAGCATGGGCTCATTATTTTACATAAAATCCAGAGATGATGGCACACTTTCCAGCCCTGAGCACTTGCCTCAGTTCCAACACATGAAACAAGAAAATACAGCCCAACATCAGTGTGATTAACCGTCGCCTTGGAAACATTGGCATCATTGCATTTGACTCGAAATCCTTAAATAGATAGAGGGTGTGTCATATTTGGTTTTGTATCCCCACTGAACATTAATGAGATCAAAATCAGCTTTAACGAGCACAAGGAATGACATCATACATGGTTTAAATTTTCATGGTTGCTAGTAAACAGAAAACAAAATAAACAGTGTTATATTGCAAATAAAATTAAATGCAACAACTTCAAGTCTGAATTAGTTCTAGTTTGAATTAGTAATATTTCAAGCCATATCCAAATGTTTTGAAAGCAAAACTGTGTTTATGTGTGTCATCATCTTATATTATAGCTTTTTATTTTTGTGTATATATATATATATATATATATATATATATATATATATATATATGCTTATAGAAACTATATTTATAAATCATACTTATTTTATTTTATTTTCAGATATATTTAAACTAGATATTCACTGATTTGTAATAGAGAACTACATCACGACATCATAAAATGTGAAGACACTATACAACTATATTACTATTCCTCTGTATTCCCATTTGTTCTTACAAAAATAGGAAATGTAAAGGTTTTTAAAAGTTACAGTCATATTCATTACAGTAGTGAACATTCAATCTACGAATGGACAAAATATCACAACGTATGTATTACAACTGCCAAAATGGTGCTCATTCTGAAATCTGAATAAAGAAATATTCTTTGTAATGCATGTGCATATTCCTTAATTGTCCTTGTTCAGTTAATCACCGTGTTTATCCAATTATGTTTGTTGAATGTTGTTTTTATTTTCACAGGGTGCAAATGATTCAACAATGATTTTGTTAACAGCATGCATTTCAAATAAACTAATTATTTAAACACTGGTTAAATTATGAATGAATTGAACAACACACACAGACAGATATATGTATATTAACACTTAATTATGACAACTGCAATTATTGTAAAGAACCACAGATTGTGCAATATTGTGTAATCATAAGAGTCTGAAATAGATATTGCTCAATCAGTAAAGAAATGCATATGCAATTTATATATGCATTTGTGTTGCCAGTGCCAAAATTGTAGGTAGACAAGTACATTTCTGAACCTGGCTGGCCCAATGTCACTAGGTTGAAATACCATTCTATGACCTTTGCCACTGAACTGAATCCAGCATATACGTCCTGGCAATGACATCCTTGTTGTCACATTTATGACCTGTTGTGGTTTAGTTTTCAGTGGCTTCGTTTACATGCACAATTTCTGGTTCAATCAGACTGAATTCATTCCGATTGATGAATCTGAATGTAGTGTTTACATGAACACTAAATAAAGTGGTGTTGATGTGTCACAAGCCTCAAATCAGATTTTTTTTTTTTTTTTTTTACATGTTTCTCACTGTTTGCACATAATAACCACTCTCCTACACTGTTTTTTTTTTTTTTTTTTTTTTTACAGTAGAATGAATATTTACCCTGCTCCACTTCACAGTTGCAGAATGAGAGTTTTATAATGACTGGACACGCATTTATACATTACTTCAATCAAAAGGAAGAGCTTGTTCGTTCGGATTTAAAGCTCCTTTGTCAAGTCATATGTCATTACGTTATTTCTGCATCATTTCACATGCACAGAGCTTTCAGTTTCGTGGTTCAATCTGATCGTGTGTTTACATGCACTCTCAGTCGTATTAAAAGAGGAATAAACATGATTCAATCCAATTGAAATGTGAGCTCAGTCAGATCGATTAAGGTGTTTACATGAAGGATTTTCAGTCTGATTGAGACATCAATCCGATCACAAACAGATTATTTGGTTGCATGTAAACGTAGCCCATGTTTCCTTTCTCCTGCCTTGTTTGTTTCCATTTTGTTTTGATTAATTATATCCACACCTTTTTCAGTTCTCCCAATTAAGTTTCTGTTATTTAAGTCTATGTTCCCCGTGCTCCTTTGTCTGCTATCAATGTTTATTTGTTTGGGTTTGTGTTTGGTTGTGCTTATTCTCTCCTGTACATTATTAACATAACTCTTTTGATTATACTCCATCATTGTGCGCTTTTTTTTTGCTCACCAGACCATGACAGAATAGCGGACCTATAAATTGAGTAAGAGTGGCTGTGGGTTTCTTTCTTTTTTGTTTTGATTTTCCTCTCTCCCGGAATGGACCTTGCCTGAAGCAGCAGGACTGTCTGCTGAATGACCACACGAGGGACTTTATTGATCTGGCGTGCCTTACTAACTTCCTGGACCCTGCCAGTGGATGGTCCCAGGGAGAATTTTGCAGATTTTGTGGAATGGGTGCTGGAGAGAAATGGACTGTAATTCTCCATCTGCCCCACCGAGGAGGACATCTCCAGCCCCACTCCTGAACCAGAGACCAGCCAGCCATCATCCCTCTGCATGGACCAGATGCAAGAACCCATCAAAGCTGGAGAGCCTGAGCCTGCCTCGATGAAACAACCAGCACCTTTTAATGTGACAGAGACAATCATCGCCCAGGAGCAAGGACTCGAGAGCGTGACTGCCCCGGTGTGTGAGCCGGCAACACAGTGCATCATGGTTATACTAGAGGAGATCGAGGTCTTGGAGGAAAGCCCTGCCCTCAATCCTGCAACTGATAGTGAGCTGCATCTGGTTTCTGGGAATCATATGGAGAAACTAATAGACATTTTTCAAATGGACTTAAAAGACTGGTTTGGGGAGGTAATGCCCAGTTTACCTCCATCTCCGTCCAGCCCTGAATCTCCTGTGTCTCTGCTGGTTCCGCTCAGCTCAGGTCTTCCTGTGTTCCCTCCCAGCCTCCCTCTCCCACCTCCTTCTCCTTTGCCAGTTCCCCAGGTCCATCTCAGCTGGTGCCTTTCAGTCCCTCAGTCAGTACCAGCTGGGCGCTCTGATCCACCTCGGGATCTCCAGTCTCCAGCTTCACCTTGGCATGAGGATACCCTATCTACGCTTCTTTTCTGACTTGTATAATAGCTTATTATATTGTGTGTGTGTGTGTGTGTGTGTGTGTGTGTGTGTGTGTGTGTGTGAGAGAGAGAGAGAGAGAGAGAGAGAGACCGTTGCACACTTACCTTGATGTATTTGAGAAAATCAAAATGTACACCTCAGCGCTCAGAACTACATGGAGTAAACAAAAGTGTATTTATGCACCTGCGACTAAACAAAATTACGTGGATTTAATCAGCTGAACAAATACTTAAACTCAAATGGATACCTGGACAATTTTCAATCTGGTTTTCGAATGCATCACAGCACAGAGACAGCACTCATTAAGATAATAAATTATATTCACTTAAATTGTGACTCTGGCAAAATATCGGTGCTGGTATTGCTAGATCTCAGTGCTGCGTTTGACACTGTCGATCATAACATACTACTAGAGAGACTGGAAAACTGGGTCAGGCTTTCTGGGATGGTACTCAAATGGTTCAGGTCATACTTAGAAGGGAGAGGCTATTATGTGAGTCTAGGAGAGCATAAGTCTAAGTGGACATCCATTAAATGTAGAGTCCCACAAGGGTCAATTCTTGGACGGCTCTTGTTTAGCCTGTGTATGTACACAGACCACCACTGTGTTGTCAGTGCATACTAACACGTGACAATCGATAGGGGCTGGGAATAAGTGTTTTAGAGCTTGAAACACGGCCAGCATCTCCGGGAAGTTGGAGACGTGCACGGGGAGGCCACTCATGACTGCTCCCCAATCGGTGAGAGATGCATCTGTCGCTAGCTTTACACAGTGACAATGAGCTTCCAACACCAGGACCTGAGACAATAACCAATGCTTCCTCCACATGTCCAAGGCACGTGGGCATTACCGCGTGACCTTGATAATGCGAAGTGGGCTTCCTCTTTGGGAGATAGAGGATCGACTTGATCCAAGCAGGAGATAACTGTGCATGCATAGTGGTCAAATCCCACACCATGCCCAGGATAAGTGGTCCTCTGTAATGGAGAAAGCACACTTTTCTTGGTATTTAATCTTAACCCCAATTATTTCATGTGAGAAAGAACAACATCCCAATGTCAAACAGCCAGTGATGAGGAAGGATGGAGAAATAAAAGTACCCGTATTTTAGATCTATAAAAAAAAAAATGTTCCTTAGATCTGATCTGAGACACAACTTGCTTGATGTCGAGCATTCTGAATTTCAGTCTCATGACTAAGTGATTCAACTGACGTAGATCTAAAATGGGACATGGTCACTCATCCTTCTTTGGAACAGAGTATTGTAGTACTGGCTGTAGAAACCGGACTACCTGTTGTGAGGAGGGACCACCTTGATGGCCTCCTTCCTCGAGAGTATTCACTTACTGTTCTAAAAACTGAGCATGCTCTAGACCGATGAGTGTGGGAAAGACCCCGTTGAATACTGGCAGAGAAGCAATGAACTGAATGCGATAGCCTTTCTCTACAGTATGCAGGACATAATGGCACACATTTGACAGTAGTTTCCACGCTGCTAAATAGTCTACTAAGGGAACCAGTCTCTCAAAACTGGCCTCCGGTGAACTTGTAACTGCTAATTTAGTTCACTGAAGCAGAGGACCAGCAGTAGATTGCCGAACTAGCTGGTCTGGACACCTTCAAAGGGGTAGCGAGCCTGCTGCTTGAGACTGCTGCACCCTGAAGCACCGTTGGTGGCAGGGTTGACAGAAACATCTCCCGAGGGCACAGAGACGGACACCGTATGATGCGATGCACCCTGCTCTTCCCCAGTAGGGGCCGCCCTCAAAAACCCTGAGCTTCTTATGTCAGGGCCTTTTGGTCAAGGACTTTCTTAGGTTCTGTTGCAGGGGAGTGCAAGAAGTGACTCTCTGTTTTTGCTACTCATGGCATGAGGAGGAGGTACACGGCAAAGACTGCTCCCGCCCAGCAGTGCCCGCTGCCTGTTTATGTCCATGGGTCATGAGGAAGACCCCATCCTTTTCTTTAATATCGAACATGATCAACCAAAGATGTCTCTCTGCTGCCACTAGAGCTGCCATAGACAGCCAGTCTCTTTGGTGGCATGGTGAAATAAATCAACGGTCCTTCGAACGTCTGTGATATCAAGAGTTTTTATTCCTTCACCTTCATCTCTCTTAGCGTGTTGGCTTGGTTTGGCAGGCTCCAGCTCGGAGGTGGCAGCTTACTCTGCAGAAAGCGTTCATCTAGCTTGCTTTTCTGTGGTTCAGCTTGTTTCTAAGCAGGCCAATCAGTATTTAACTTAACCACGGCATGAGTAACCAACTCTAACAATCCCTCATACTGTTCTGAATGAGGGGCGAATCCTCATCAAGGCCCTCCACATTAACCTCCTCGGAGGAAGATAGGTGGAGTGTCGAGCCTGTTGCCCTGGGGGGAGAAACCACAGTGTGGGCTTCCGATCTGGCAGGTGAGGGAGTAGATAGGGGCTCGCCCATCTCCATTCCCTCTGCCAAATCCAATTGCAAACCCCACGAATGCAGCCACCGCTCAGCCTCGACTGAAGCGGGACCAACACTAAGAGAGCATTCCGAGAGCGAAGCAAATGCAATGACATTCACTCACAATGTGGGCAGTTGGCCCCCTAGAGCTGACTCTGCATGCTTCGCCCCCAAGCAAACAACACACAGACCATGTGCATCCCCGCTCGTGATGTAGTGAGGGCAGGGAGAAACATATAGCCTGGAACTTTTGCCCTTATATTTTGTTTTCTTTGTTTTGGAATTATATACATAACAAAAAAAGTGTGAAACAACTGAAAATATGTCATATTCTAGGTTCTTCAAAGTAGCCACCTTTTGCTTTGATTACTGCTTTGCACACTCTTGACATTCTCTTGATGAGCAGGTCATCTGGCACAGTACCCCATCACTCTCCTTCTTGGTCAAATAGCCCTTGATGCCTTCAAGATGTTAACTGGTTTGACTCTACAATTTTCATAGTTATGAAAATAAAGAAAACTCTTTGAATGCGGAGGTGTGTCCAAACTTTTGGTCTGTACTGTATATATATATATATATATATATATATATATATATATATATATATATATATACACACACACACACACACACACACACACACACACACACAATTTCACTTTCACAATTAATAGTTATCTACCATGTAGTTGTCGATATGGAAACCTTTTTCTGCCATATAATAAAGCAATTGCATAATTGTAACTTTTGGAGGTGTTTTGGCCATTCTTTTACATTACAACAGCAGTTTTTGAAAATGATGCTGCAAATGCAAAATGCAAATAGAAAATATTTTTATTATTATTATTATTATTATTATATTTTTTTATTATATGTATGGATCAGAAACTGGTGAGAGATGTGCCAGTCTGAATGGGCACAACACAACATCTCTGTGTGTGTAGTGTGTAGGCTATAGGTATGTGCGTATTAAGGAGTTAACCTGAAACCAGGAACACCGGTTTATAAACCTGTCACCTTTAAATCAAAGAACTGTGCTGGTGACTCACCGTCTGACAGGCTGAGATTTATTGAACTCTTGAGGTGCTTTATACCCTCAGAATATGAATATCTGCAACAAAGAGAATGAAAATGAGTATTTACTTAGCTGCACTGTTAATCCATTATAAGCACTCTGCTTAGGTTAGCCCCCATGAACACATTGGAATGTGTGTAGTAATCATGGATGGAAGTAATCATTACAATAAAAGGGGTTGGGATAGATCCAGAGGCTCTGAACATCTACAACATCAACAACCATCTTTTCCATTATTATGCCTATAATTCCAACAGGTTCTCACTGTCAAACTGACACAGAATATTGAGGGAGATTCATTTAATTTTGAACAATATTCCTTACCAATTTTGTGCACATGATTCCATGCAAATTCAACAGTTTGCTGTATCAGTATTGTATAAGTGTATCGTATCGAACCGAACCGAGAATTTTGTGAACCGTTACACCCCTATATATATATTAGTACTGGGAAAAAATTGATTGAATGTAGGGGGGGGGGGGTCACGGATTGTTAAATATGTACATGGGGGGGGGGGCCCCAAGGAAAAAGGTGGGGAACCACTGCTCTAGGGTACAATGGAGACTCTTTGGAAGGCTTCACAAACTATTATTGAATGTCAATAGCATGACTTCTCCATCTCTTTTGACAATAAAACAATTTGACAATTTTTTGGGGAGAAATTTACTTCTTATTTCTTCAGACAGAATCGTCGTTTCTATTAATTTTTCCACTGATTTTAGTAGATTCCCAATAAAGGAAAACTTATGGGGGGGGGGGGGGATTTACAATCATGTAAAGCAGATAAATCACATAAATCACAGTTGAGTATTTAGGCTGTATTAATGTATTTAGGCTTATTAAGGCTTATTATATATAATGCTGATTCATTCAGTATCAGGCAAGTTACTTGTTTAATTCAGAAAGGAATATTAGCATAAGCTTACGTGTTTTATATTATATTTAGAGGCAGACACAGTGCTAGTATGGGGCTAGAAATTCAGCAGATGAACTCAGCAAACTAATAATACGTATATATATATATATATATATATATATATATATATATATATATATATATTAGGGGTGTAACGGTTCACAAAATTCACGGTCCGGTTCGATACGATACACTGATGTCACGGTTCGGTTCGGTTCGGTTCGATACGTTTTAGATACAGCAAAATGTAAAAACATCTCAACTTTTCAGAATGCCGCAAGCGCACCGCGGGTCATGTGACAAGAACTAACCAATCAGCTTCATCCTTTCCCGTAACAACGTTGAGAGCTCAGCCAAGATGAAGGATCAGCTGATCATAGTTGTATATGGATTGCAATTTTGAAATAAATTTAGTACCAGAGCTACTGCAAGCGATTTTTAGAGCTGCAAATCCATTTATCCTTCGCTGAAATTTCCGCGTCTCATGGAGAGAGCACGTCATTGTTGCTTAGCAAAGACAGACGCCTCATGAGCGCTTCTGCCCAAGCGCTTTGGAAAGGAGGAGAAAGACGCGCTTAGCGTTTTCCATGCGTTTTTAGGCACGATATGTGAACGGCCCCTAAGGCGCTCGCTCACTCAGCACGCGCTGAAGGCTCGTTGCAAAATGTCGAATGCCTTTAACAGACCAGAAATATAAGATCCTAAAATAACCAACAGGTCTGGTGTTTGGGTTGGATTCCCTGTAAGCTATAGTTTCTAAATGCTGCAGGGATAGTTTGCTGCGTGCATGTTTCTCCTTTTTTTCGTCTTTTCTCAGATAGTACTGACGCATATATCCCAGATATTCCCGCTGGTGTTTTTTTTTTTTTTTTTTTTTTTATTCCCGCTGGTGTACCCTGTCATGTTGCAGATGCGACATACAGTTGTTTTTTTATCCACCACTCTCTTGCCATCACCATTATAGCTTAAAGGGAATCCAAAGTGCACCCAAACACCAGACCTGTTGGTTATTGGAGGATCTTCTCATTTCTAGTCTGTTAAACGCATTGGCTATTTTGCAACGAGCCTTCAGCGCGTACTGAGTGAGCGAGCGCCTGCTGAGTAGCCTAACATAAACATATAAGATGGTGTTTTTTTCTTCTTCGGGAGTGTCAGGGGCGTTGCCTGTTACGTTGTTTGGGTTATTGGGCTACCTTGTTGAACGCATATCATTATATTTCTCTCTCTCTCTTTTTTTTTTTTTTTCAAATATAATTAATTACTCCAACGAACCGTTCGGTATACATAATGCGTACCGCGTACCGAACCGAAAGCGTCGTACCGAACGGTTCAATACGAATACGCGTATCGTTACACCCCTAATATATATATATATATATATATATATATATATATATATATATATATATATATATATATATATATATATAATCTTTTAAACATTATACTGTTTGTTAATGATATATAAATGAGAGTTATAAAAAAATTTAACCCAATGGTTGGGTTACTCCATAATTATAACCCAAAGTTGGGATGAATTACCCACCATTTTTGTAGAATGTACAGCCAAATGGTCTCCATTTATTCATCGAAACATAGATGCCGAAACATCAATTTAATTTTTAAGTGTATGCAAATTCAGTAATTTAGTTTTGTCCATTCAAAAAAATAAAAAAAATAAAACAAAACTGTTTGCGACTAAATATATATTGCTGGGGAATGAGAACAGGTTGCCAGTCTGTCTCTTTATCTATTATTTTATGTATGGGTTTAATGACGATTTCCTTTTTAGTTTTACAAAAAAATCTGCTAGAGGAAAAATTTGCTCTTGTTGTGCACAGGCTTACATCTCTGCACAAGCTTATAATTGTAATAACAGAACAATGAACGGCAATTCAAATGGAGGAGGATAATTACAACTCAGTTGTCCATCATTTTTAGCAGGAACATGAGTGAGACAGCTGTGTCAGACACCATTAGTTTATTCGAGACATTTTAATTAAGAATTAATTTTTTCTGAGTGGGAGTATTTACACCCACAGAAAAATGCAGAGTAGGACTGAAAGGTAGGGGAAACAGACACAAGAAAGGGCAAGACAATAGATTGGTAAAAGCTTCAAGTGGATAATATGGGAATAAAGAAGAGCAAAACAGAATAAGGAAAGTCAAAAAACATGTTGTTAGTATCGCCACTGGAAAATACAAAAAAAAATCTGAATTATGGGGTCTTAGAGCATCCCTCTACCAATTTTCTGTCTGGGAATCAGACCTAATCAGCTCTCTATCTGGTGGAAGGAGAGAAGTGAGATATAAAGCTATCCAATAGAATTATATCTGATGGAAGTATGTCGGTCTGGAAGATTTGTGCCTGATGGAGGTGTGCTATTAAAGTGCTGCTCAGTGGAGTGATGATAAAAAGCTAAAGATGATTTCCACTGACATTCCTTTTTGCTTCATACTGGCACTGTTCCCGTTCCTTGGCAATTATAAACTTTATTTGATGTCTTTATGAATCAGATGTGTGAAGCACTCTGAGGCACAACATGACATGTGACATCTCTTTTATGATAACGAATCACTCCCAAGAAAATGCTTACCAAACATATTCACCGGTGTGGAACTGAGCAGCCGCTTTTAATGGATTCACTATGGAGGCTGAGCGACAGGCTCGCACTGGGAATTGTGGTATTGACGGAAAAGCGCTGGTGAAAACATCAAAAAGTTGAGTCATTCAAAACTTCATGCAAGTGAGAGGCGAATGAATGTTATAAACATTTCAATATATATATATATCGTGATCGGAGCACCCATATATATATATATATATATTATAGCCCAATTCACATGAAACCTAATACACATGCACACAATATAAATATATATTCATAAAACACATTTCATCACATTAACTTGTCAAGATGTTAACTGGTTTGAATATCAGACCAAAATCTGGCACGTCCTGACAGAAAGAGATAGTGAAGACTAAAACATTTGATTCATTGACTTTTCACATTATGCAATACATGAATAAACGTATTTATCTGGCCATGAAAAGAACTAACAGAATACTAAAGACTCTAAATGGGACACTATACTAGCCATTCAGTGTAATTAAATTTTGAATACCCTTAATATGACTGATGAGCTTTTAGCACAGTGTCAAACTGTTATTGAGCCAATCTCAGACCTATGCAAGAGACATATATTTACCTGTGCTGCATTTGTACTACTTCATAATTGTCAATGCATATTTCATGTTACAGGCACATTACAATTAATCATAATCAGGACCTTTCACAAACATTTAATTTCCAATGTATTCAGAAAACTTCAATGCATTCATAAACGTTCACAGCAACTGTAACAACTGACTTGTTTTGAATGTTAAATAATTCTGACATAAAATCAGAACAATAACAAGAACATATAATAATGCAAAACAAAGTCTTCTGTTTACTTATGACATATCTCGACTGCAAAAAACTTAATTTAATTTTTTACATTAAGTTTATGAATCGAATATCTTAATGTGATATGGTATCCATGCGAATAATGATTCTTTAATAAATAAACATTGAATGAATCAATATTAAATTATAAAACACTCTGGACTAAACAGCAGCTGCTGGCTTACACTGGTCTCATTAACGATTGTGTCTGAATGATGGCTTTAACATCTTAAATGTCAGTAAAACTGCAAAAAATAAAACACCTACACCTTTTATACACCTTTATTAAATTAGTTAGCTGAAATCAAATGATCAACTGCACATGCCTCTTTCAAAATAATCACTTGTGAACTGTGGTCCCCCGCTGATGACGCAACATCTAATATAAATAAATGTATATATATATATATATATATATATATATATATATATATATATATATATATATATATATATATATATATACTAATAGTCTACTTAATTAGACTATTGTTGCTCCATAATTTACCCTGTGCTTTAGTATGTAAAGAATGCTGGTAAATGTGTGTGTGTACTGCCTGGCAGATATAACTTTCTTTCCCCTGTTTATATTAGCGGTTTTGCCAGAACTTCTTTCTCAGTATAAGCACATGTGGAATGATTTCTTGATTATGGTCTTATTTCACAGGTTTTGTAATGACATGTAAACAATGTTTCTTCCAGCTGGCTCCGAAGAAATCTCTTGTCAACTTGGAGTCTTTGTATTCCATCTCTCCATATGCTCCTGCGTCCCATCAGGAGACACACAGAGTGAACATAATTTCCCATGGGCCCTCAGAAATAAGGTGTCATCCATTATATTACAGGCAGTTTCTTCTCCAAATGATATATGAGGATGATTGCAGCCACTTAGCTGGGTGTAGCATGCTGGCCACAAATCATTCCAATTTACTTTAAATCATCTTGAATCTTCTGTATTTATTATACAAAACGTCTCGGTTACGTACGTAACCCTCGTTCCCTGATGGAGGGAACGGAGACGTTATGTCGACCGACAAATGGGGTCTCACTTGGGAGGCCAATCATCTCTGATTTTAAGAGAAAACGCCAATGAAATTGGCAAGTGGATTAACACACCTGAGCCACTCCCCGTGCCAGCGGGTATAAATAGGGCGACAGGTGCATCCACTCATTAGGTTTTACGCTGAGGAGCCGAGAACGTGTCCCGGCAACAGCGAATGGTTCAAGGTTGTGGCATGGGGACATAACGTCTCCGTTCCCTCCATCAGGGAACGAGGGTTACGTACGTAACCGAGACGTTCCCTATCTGTCGGTCACTACGAGTTATGTCGACCGACAAATGGGGTCCTATGGAAAACGCCATAACCTGAACCTTGTCACAACCCTGAGGCGCTGCAATTGTTGACAAGCCTTGGCGTGCCACAAAAGCTACGCTTAAGGTCGTAACCTTCCCAAAGCCCCAGCGCAAATTCACTGACCTTGGTACCGAAGGGGCCAAAGGGTGAGTACATCGCTGCTGGAGAAGGCCATGCTGCTGTTCCGCCCACATAAAGTAAATGGAAGGGATTTCAACCTTCAGTGAAAGATTGCTTCAAATCTTCCCTATTTGTTCTTTCAGCTGGCAAGACAATGGGGAAGCGAGCCTTTAGGAAGGGTCGCTACGGAGACCACATCCTACCCGTAGGGAGGTGACATGTGGATATACTGATATGGACTGACCCAGGGGGCAGTACTACATATGGAAGGGGTCTCTGAGGCAGGTCCTACCTTGGAGTAGGGATGGGACGGCTGCCAGAAGAGACCGACAGAGCGATCTGTCAAGGGAAGACACGGGTTTGCCAAGAGGGAAACCTTACCGTGGAAGAATACACATATGGGATTACCCGCAGGGAACCCAGCCATATGGACACCTAGCCCAGTACGGGGGCTGACCGGCTCCGGGCATGCTAACGCCAGTACTGGGCCTGGCGACAGACTGCTCCGCCAAGTCTGACGCCGAGGGTGCTGGAGGATGCTCGACCAGGGTACGCCAACCGGGGAACTCTACTGGGAGAAGAAGGCGCTCACATCCCCGTGTTAGGGGGAATGGCGCAGCAAGCGAGACACCCAGCCAGCCCTTCCCGCCAATTACCTGTTACCCAACACACGGGAGGAAACTGGCTCTACACGGAGGTTGTAAAACCTCGCAAAGGTGTTAGGTGTCGCCCAGCCCGCAGCTCGACAAACGTCTGCCAGAGAGGCGCCGTGCGCCAACGCATAGGAGGAGGCCACACTCCGTGTGGAGTGGGCCCTCACCCCCAGGGGGCACGGCCCGCCTTGGGAATGGTAAGCCAAGGCGATGGCGTCCACTATCCAGTGGGCCAACCTCTGCTTAGAGACAGCCTTCCCCTTCTGCTGACCTCCAAAGCAGACCAGGAGCTGCTCAGAGCTTCTGAAGCTCTGGGTGCGGTCCACGTATATGCGGAGCGCTCTTACGGGACACAGCAACGACAAGGCTGGATCTGCCTCCTCCAGGGGCAGCGCTTGCAGGTTCACCACCTGGTCTCGGAAGGGAGTGGTGGGAACCTTGGGCACGTATCCAGGCCGGGGTCTCAGGACAACGTGAGAGTAGGCCGGCCCGAACACAAGGCACTCTTCACTTACCGAAAATGCTTGGAGGTCCCCGACCCTCTTGATGGAAGTGAGCGCGATCAGGAGCGCTGTCTTGAGAGACAGGAACTTCAGCTCAACCGAATCCAGCGGCTCAAAGGGACCCCTCTGAAGTCCCGCCAGGACAATAGAGAGGTCCCAGGAGGGAATCAGGGGTGTCCTAGGAGGATGTAACCTTCTGGCACCCCTCAGGAACCTAACGATCAGGTCATGCCTCCCCAGGGACCGGCCGTCCACTGCATCGTGATGTGCTGCGATGGCAGCCACATACACCTTCAGGGTGGAGGGTGACAGCCCACGCTCCAGCCTACCTTGCAGGAAAGAAAGCACGACTCTGACCGGGCATCTCCGGGGGTCTTCTCGGTGAGAAGAACACCAATTCGTGAACAGACTCCACTTCAGAGCATAGGCCTGCCTCGTAGAGGGGGCTCTAGCCTGAGTGATAGTGTCTACCACTGCTGGGGGCAGATCACTTAGGTCTGCCGCGTCCCGTCTAGAAGCCACACGTGGAGGTTCCAGAGATCTGGACGCGGGTGCCAAATGGTGCCAAGCCCCTGAGAGAGAAGGTCTCTCCTCAGGGGGATGCGCCAGGGAGGGGCTGTCACGAGGAGCATGAGTTCCGAAAACCAGGTCCGGGTGGGCCAGTAAGGCGCAACCAACAGGACCTGTTCCTCGTCCTCCCTGACCTTGCACAGTGTCTGTGCGAGCAGGCTCACTGGGGGAAACGCATACTTGCGTAAAGCCCGAGGCCAGCTGTGTGCCAGTGCATCTGTGCCCAGGGGGGCCTGGGACAGGGAATAGTACAGCTGGCAGTGGGAGGACTCGTGGGAAGCAAACAGGTCTACCTGGGCTTCCCCGAATCGACTCCAAATCAGCTGGACCGTCTGGGGATGGAGTCGCCATTCCCCGGGGAAAGTGAGCTGTCGTGAGAGCGCGTCGGCTGCACGATTGAGCTCCCCCGGGATGTGGACAGCGCGCAGCGACTTGAGCCACGTCTGACTCCAGAGGAGGAGATGACGGGCGAGTTGAGACATGCGGCGTGATCGTAACCCGCCTTGTCGGTTGATGTACGAAACAGCCGCAGTGTTGTCCGTGCGGACCAACACGTGCTTGTCCAGCACTAGCGGACGAAACCGTCGCAAAGCTAGATGCACTGCCAGCAACTCCAGGCAGTTGATGTGCCAAAGCAGTCGAGGTCCTGTCCAGGACCCTGAGGCTGCCTGCCCGTTGCATGTCGCGCCCCAGCCCGAGTTGGAGGCATCTGTTGTGACAACAACGTGCCGGGACACTTGTTCCAAGGGCACACCGGCCCGTAGAAAGGCAAGGTCCGACCAAGGACTGAATAGGCGGCGACACATCAGTGTGATGGTGACACGATGTGTACCGCGGCGCCATGCCCATCTCGGGACTCGGGAGTGTAACCAGTGCTGAAGTGGTCTCATATGAAGCAATCCGAGCGGCGTGACTGCGGCTGCGGATGCCATATGCCCCAGGAGCCTCTGAAAGTGTTTCAGTGGTACCACTGTCCTGCCTCTGAAGGAACTCAGGCAGTTCAGCACTGAGTGGGCACGTTCGCTGGTGAGACGTGCCGTCATACTCACCGAGTCTAACTCCATACCGAGATAAGAGATTCTCTGCACAGGGGAGAGCTTGCTCTTCTCTCGGTTGACCTGAAGCCCCAACTGACTGAGGTGCCGAAGCACGAAGTCCCTGTGATCGCACAACTCTTCTCGGGACCGGGCCATAATGAGCCAGTCGTCGAGATAGTTGAGGATCCTGATGCCCACTTCCCAAAGTGGGGCAAGGGCGCCCTCCGCAACCTTCGTGAAGACACGGGGGGACAGGGAGAGCCCGAAGGGGAGGACCTTGTACTGCCATGCCTGACCCTCGAAAGCAAAGCGCAGGAACGGTCTGTGACGAGGGAGGATAGAGACATGAAAGTACGCGTCTTTCAGGTCGATCGCTGCAAACCAGTCCTGGGGCTGGACGCATTTGATAATGCGTTTCTGCGTCAACATCCTGAACGGGAGCTTGTGTAGGGCCCGATTCAAGACTCGCAGATCCAGGATAGGTCGAAGGCCACCGCTCTTCTTGGGCACGATGAAGTAAGGGCTGTAAAACCCCGTCCTCATCTCGGCTGGAGGGACCGGCTCGATTGCATCCTTCGCCAGGAGGACAGCAATCTCCTCGCGCAAGACAGGGGCGTCCTGGACTGCCACCGAAGTCTCGAGCACGCCATTGAACTTGGGGGGTCGCCGGGCGAATTGAATCGCATAGCCGAGTCGAACCGTCCGGATGAGCCAGCGTGACGGGTTGGGCAGCGCAAGCCACGCTCCCAGATACCGTACAAGTGGCACCAAAGGGACAGTCGACATACCCGCAGTGGTGCAGCGATGGGGAGTCGTGCCGCAAGGCCCAGAAGGCACAGCGTCCTGGGTCATCGCAACCACACTCCTCGTGTTCCCGGAGGAACTGGCCAGAGACGCGTGGAGAGGCGTTGCGTCTCCGAACCGCGACCTCTTGGCCGCTGGCGAAAGGGGGCGTCGTGGGTGAGAGTGAGGAAGCTGTGCGTCGCTCATTGTCAAGCCACGAGCCTTGCAACTCGGAGGAAGGAGAATTTGCTCTTTTATTGAAAATGTGGGTACCACTGGCCGTCCGGCCAGTGGCGGAACAGAACAAAACAGAAACTGAAGATTCTCCGCCCGGCCCTCCTCCGGGGGAAGGAGTGGCGCTGTCTTCGCCATCTCCTGAAGAGCAGTTCTCCGCATCTCCGAGTTGCCCGTGTCAGGGCCGCTTGGTCGACTTCCTGGAGGACTTCGCAGCCGGGAGTGACACGGGGGGCGCCGCTCTCCTGCGCGGGGCTCGACGCGCCGGCCTCGAAGAACTCTCAGCACGGGGCGGAGCTGGCGTAGAGGACGCAGGGGGGCGCCCACGGCGACGAGCAGGCTGAGGCGCTACCCGCGACGGAACGGTGGCAGCCGGAGAGACACGTCGGGGCAGGATGTGCTGGATGGCCTCAGTCTGCTTCTGTACCGCCGAGAACTGCTGGGCAAAGTCCTCGACAGTGTCGCCGAACAGGCCTGCCTGGGAGATGGGGGCGTCGAGAAAGCGCGCTTTGTCCATGTCCCTCATCTCAGCCAGGTTCAGCCAGAGATGCCGCTCCTGGACCACCAGCGTGGACATCGCCTTCCCGAGGGACCGCGCCGTGACCTTCGTTGCCCGTAAGGCGAAGTCGGTCGCCGTGCGCAGCTCCTGCATCAACCCCGGGTCGGTACCACCCTCGTGCATGGTTTTGAGTGCCTTGGCTTGGTGTACCTGCAGGATAGCCATGGCATGCAGGGCAGAGGCAGCTTGGCCCGCAGCACTGTAAGCCTTGGCAGCGAGTGCGGCCGTCAGCTTACAGGCCTTGGACGGGAGGCGCGGACGATTCCTCCAAGTGGCGGCGTTTTGTGGGCACAAGTGCACCGCAACCGCCCTCTCCACCTGGGGAACCTCTACGTACCCCCTGGCTGCCCCGCCATCGAGGGTGGTGAGGATGGAAGAGGGAGAAGAGCGGCTTCTGGCCGTGAAAGGGGCCGTCCACGACTTCGTCACCTCTTCATGCACCTCCGGGAAGAAAGGCACCGGAGCAGAACGAGGTTGTGAGCCGCGTCCCGCGCCGAGAAACCAATCATCCAGCCGTGAGGGCTCGGGACTGGGCGGTGAAGTCACCTCCAGTCCGATACTCACGGCTGCCCGGGCAAGCATGGCCGACAACTCCAAGTCCGATTCGGCAGTAGCGACAACACCCGAGGGGGGCAGCCCCGCCGAACCTTCATCCTCAGAGGTCGATAACCCATCCCCCGATGCAGCAATCGACATCTGGTCCTCGGGCGGCGCACCGAAAGACACGCTGGGACCGCTGTGAGACGGCCCAGCAGAATCAATCGGCAGCTGCACGGGACAGTCGCTGCGTGAGGAGTGAGAGGTCCGTGGGGCGTGGCCCGGCGGAGAAGCTCTCACTGTGATCCTCAGATCTCCCAGAGCGCCAGCCGGCGGCCCTCTGCTCGAGCCAGAGAGACCGGGACGGGTGGCGACAGAGGGGTCTGCTGCACTCCCCTTGAGGAGTGAGAGACGCGATCGCAGCGCTGCCATGTTCATACGCCCACAGTAGACGCATGAATCATCCACGAGCGCAGCCTCAGCGTGTTGGACGCCCAGACACTGCAGACAACGCTCGTGACCGTCAACCGAAGACAGGAAACGACCGCATCCAGAAGGACACGGACGAAACGGCATCTTGAAAAAGACGCGAATCGTCCGTGATTTGCTCTTTTAGAGAACTGTCTCTTTTAGCCGAAGCGCCCAGGGGAATCGCCGCTCGCAGGGACACCACTGTAACGCGCCGTCACACCGACCAGGAACAGCTCTACCAAAAACAAAGATGAATGGCTTTGTAGCGATCTTCTTCATCGACTACTCGGCTCCGAAGCAAAAATCTAATGAGTGGATGCACCTGTCGCCCTATTTATACCCGCTGGCACGGGGAGTGGCTCAGGTGTGTTAATCCACTTGCCAATTTCATTGGCGTTTTCTCTTAAAATCAGAGATGATTGGCCTCCCAAGTGAGACCCCATTTGTCGGTCGACATAACTCGTAGTGACCGACAGATAGGGAACCAAACAATGGCCAAACTATTAATGTTCCTCAAGCTTGTTTTCGTGTCCTGCTCTGTGATCTGATCTTGTCTGTAAACTTTGTTAAAATCGAACTGTGGATTTCCTGTGAATTTTTCAGTTAGATTTTCCATTCACTCCTTCACTTTAATAATAAGGTGAAATAAACTAGATACTCTATGAGTCAAAATTGTGACTAATTGACTAGTCCAACAAACGACATGTGTTTAATGAGGTCTACGGATATATCTAGTTTAACTTTGTGTGTGTGTGTGTGTGTGTGTGTGTGTGTGAATTCAGTTGATTTAAAATGAAAGTAAACACATTTAGTATATTTAAAGTGGAAAAAATATTGTAGCCGGAGCTACTTCTCTCTGTTAATGTCTATGAAGAATCTAAAAGGTACTAAGTTACTCCACTGCAGTACCCCCGAAGCAATCTAAAATAGTCCAAATATAAACACTTATTATAGCTGTACCCCAGTGATTCAGGACAGGCTAAAAACACGGTTTGGAAAATGGATTCATGGTGTACTCGCTGCTTATATACATTTTGTAAATTTTGAACACAAAAAAAAAGTTACGGCAGCTTTGATTGGTTGTTTCTTACCGGGAGCGGCGTTTTAATGCAAATGGTAATAGGAGCCAGAGTAGCTTGATTTTTTCACAGATTATCTGTCTCATATTCTACTGTCAGGACATAATGTCAGGTTTCACAAATATGTGAAAAACAAATTTTTACAAAAGTTACCTACTGCAGCTTTAAGTATATATAAGATTTAAGTGCTGATCAAATCACCACAAAAGTCATGAAGTATTATCCAGCCTTATTAGCTATATCCGAGGATGTTCTTGTAAGCTGAAAATTCATCATCTCCTCTATCATTTTGCTCTTTGTTAGCAACAATGGTTTCCGGTGCAGCACTGGATGTAAATAAGAATCCTGACGAAAAATGCAGAAGTGATCATGTATTGAGCCCAATAGGGTCGAATTTAAACTCTGCAGGGCTTCGGCTCTCCAGGAATTGAGTTTGACACCCCTGCTATAAAGACAGGGTAGGTGATTTGGATTTTTTATTTTTTTTATGCTAGTTGAAAGTCTCTTAACATCATAATAGCAATCACTAAATTAAGTGGTCTAAATTTATTTATATGTATTTATTTATTTATTTTGTCTGTGGAAAGCGTAGTACCATAACATGTTTGTCCATTAATATCCCTTGGTCTGAGTGCCATGATAGGCCATTCTGCCTGTCTTTTAACATATGTATTTGCATTCCTCCTCGCACCCTGTTCGCGCAGACATGATACGTCATGAGTGCGTCCTATTACGCTATTGCAGACTGAGTGAGAATGGAAGCTGTTATTATTGCAATATAATGTGCTTTGTATTGTAGTATTTTCTCACAGAGACATGAGGTAATCTGACAGCATTACATTCAGCGATCCACCAATGCCATCTTGAATCTTGTTGCTTGTTAGTATCTGGTCTTCCTGAGCACATGTATGTGTTTTGGATGAGGCAAGGCTTTATAGAGTGATTTTTAGGGAGGATTTTAAAAGAAGATGCTGTATCCAATTGGGGTCTAGAACATCTTTCATTGTATGGAGAGAAGAAGAATAAAAAATATCGTATCTTTGCACAGAAACAAGGGTGAATAATGACAGAAGACCAAAATTGTGAATTATACTTGTTACAAGTATAGTAGAACCATCACTTTTACCACAAAAGCCTGCTTTTTAAGTCATCTTCCTGATGTATCCAAATTCCTTAGCATATCCAAAACCTCTGAACAATTTGATGATGTAACAGAAACTATGGACTCCCTCTTTCCTAGCATTGTAAATACAGTTGCTCCCTTGTGTTAAGGAAGGTTAAGGAAACCAGTATGACACCATGGTATAATGAGCATACTCACACCCTAAAGAGAGCAGCCTGAAAAATGGAGCGCAGCTGGAGGAAAACAAAAATAAGGTATTTTGTATTGCTTGGCAGGAAAGTAACCTATCTTACAGAAAAGCATTAAAAACTGCTAGATCTGATTACTTTTCTTCTCTTTTAGAAGAAATCAAACATAACCCCAGGTATTTATTCAATACAGTGGCTAAATTAATGAAAAATAAAGCCTCAACAAGTGTTGACATTTCCCAACATCACAGCAGTAAAGACTTTATGAACTACTTTAATTCTAAAATGGATACCATTAGTGATATAATTTTAACCATTCAGCCGTCAGCTACAGTATCGCATCAGACAGTGCACTATAGACCCCCTGAGGAAAAGTTCCACTCATTCTCTACTATAGGAGAGGAAGAATTGTATAAACTTGTTAAATCATCTAAACCAACAACATGTATTTTAGACTCTATACCATCTAAGCTCCTAAAAGAGGTGCTTCCAGAAGTCATAGATCCTCTTCTGACTATTATTAATACCTCATTGTCATTAGGTCCCCAAAACCTTCAGACTGGCTGTTATTAAGCCTCTCATCAAAGAAAACAGAACTTGACCCCAAAATAACTAGTTAATTATAGACCAATCTCGAATCTCCCTTTTCTGTCCAAGATACTAGAAAAGGTGGTATCCTCACAATTATATTCCTTCTTAGAGAAAAATGGTATATATGAGGACTACCAGTCAGGATTTAGAACGTATCATAGTACTGCGACTGCTCTCAGAGTTAGAAAATGACCTGCTCTTATCATCTGATCGTGGTTGTATCTCTCTATTAGTTCTATTGGATCTTAGTGCTGCATTTGACACAATTGACCACAACATTCTTTTGCATAGACTTGAACACTTTGTTGGCATTAATGGAAGTGCATTAGCATGGTATAAATAGTACTTATATGACCGCCATCAATTCGTAGCAGTGAATGAAGAGGTATCATATCGATCACAAGTGCAGTATGGAGTACCTCAAGGCTCAGTACTAGGGATGCTATTCTTCATGCTTTATATTGTGACGAGTCCCTCGTTACTTCCACTAAGACCGGTCAGTGGGTGTGGTTGGAAGGCTCGTCAAAGGAATTGTGTACACCTGTTCCTTCCCTATATAGTTTCAGCTCTGTTTGGTGTGGAGTGTGAACTCCCGGTTGTTTGGTTTTGCGTTGGCAATTTTGAGGTTATGATTAGTTTAACTCGGTTCTGTTGGATGCTTGGAGCATTCGTTTGTTTGAAGGAATCGTGTTTTGGTTTGTTGATTTCTTATTTTATGTTCTTTATTTATATTAATAAATATCTTTGTTGCAACATACCAACCTGACTATGTCCTCCTTCCCATTTGTCACGGCTTTGAGCCGGTCGTGACAAATGTGGGGGCTCGTCCTTAAATTTAAGTGATTTGTTTGGTAAAAATATTACTCAGTTTAATTTGTTGATTTGTTAAATTAATATTTCTGTTTGCTCTTTTGGTAATGTTTAATATTTGGTTCTACATATTCTGGAGGATATAGTGGTTGGTTGGTTTGTTTGTTTTGTTGCTCTGCGGGAGTTCAGGTTTGGTAAGTATTGGCTACTCTTTGTATATATTTAGAGGGGAAGTTTATTATTGGATTTGCTTTTCCCTGGTTAGGCTTAGCGGGGTATCCTTAACGGGATACTCTGATCTTTTTTATTTTAGTTTATTTTTTTTGTACGTTGAAAGCAGTCAGAGCAGTTGTCTCGGGAACACATCTGTGTTTTGTGGTAGTGACTCGTTAATCGGTTGCTATTGCAAACACTGGTTTATGGTGTATAAGAACCCACTGCAAGTAACTGTATGAAGATTAGGGATGAGTTTATGTAGTTTTGAAGTTTAGTTAGAGGGAATTGCTTATCCAAATTCTAGCCCTCAAATATGTTTGGAAAAATTAAGTAGCCAATTTGTTGTTTGACCATGGCCTCAAAAATTGGGGAGTTTATTAGTGCTCCATCTGAAAGTTTGTTGAACGCGGTTTCTTGGAATGGTAGGGTTTTATCGTTGTTTTTGTAGGAATTTTTCTACATTGGTGGTCCCCCTGACAAACTTATTGCGAGGAGGAAAACTTGGGGTAATGGGAGGTGTAGACCGTGACTCAACTTCGTGTAAATTTGATGTAGTGACTAATATGAGATTGATCCCTAGGTTTGACGAGAAAGATGTCGAACGCTTCTTTTTGTTGTTTGAGCGTGTGGCAGATGCAAGAAAGTGGCCTGATGAGGAACGTACACTTATGTTGCAGTCTGTTTTTACAGGCAAAGCTCAAGAAGCGTATGCATCTCTTAGTGTAGAAGATGCTAATGATTATTTGACCGTTAAGAATGCAGTGTTGAGGGCATATGAATTGGTTCCAGAGGCCTATAGGCAAAAATTTAGGTCCTGGAAAAAAGAAGATAGCCAAAAGCATGTTGAGTTTGTACATGATATTTCAGTTTACTTCAGTCGTTGGTGTACTGCTTCTGACGTGAAGACGTTAGATAATTTGAAGGACTTGATGTTGCTTGAACAGTTTAAAAACTCAGTTTCACAAAGAGTAGCAACATATGTCAGTGAGAAAAAACCCACCACCGCATATGAGGCAGCCATTATGGCTGATTTTTTTTTTTCTGATTCATAAAACCTCTTTTGGAGAAAGTGTAAAGAGAGAATCTTATGATCCTAGCAGGTCTTCTAAAATTGTGAGTGCTTCATCTGATCGACTACGTAGTTTCTCTGTTGGAGAGAAAGACAGTGAAAACCAGTGTAATTATTGCCGTGCATTTGGTCACTGGAAGAATGAGTGTCCGTCTTTAAAGGCAAAAGATGTTGCTAAAGCTTTCTAAAGATGGCATTGATCATCCAGTTGGATTCTTTTTTTTTAGAAAGTTTAGTGCTTACCAACTTATTCTGTGATTGTGAAGGAAGCACTGGCTCTCATTTGGGCTTTGCAACGCTTTGAAGTTATGTGGGTTCATCTGTGGGACCTCTGGTGAAGTGTTTGTTTTACAGGGATACCTGTTGAGAACACAACTGCTGATGCTTTATCGCGTATTCATATAGTCTAATATTATAGGATTTGTCCTATTTCCTTGTCTTTATCTCTATTCTTTTCTTAAATTGCTTCCTAGGCACCAGGTTGCTGGAAGGAGTTGGAGAGTTAAGACTGCTGGAGTTTTGCGATCTGGATCGAATCTTATTTATTTTATTTTTTTTTGGACTGAAGCTTTGTGGAGTTATGATTTGTGTAAACTACTTTGTTCCTTTTTTTTAGGGGGGTGTGTGACGAGTCCCTCGTTACTTCCACTAAGACCAGTCAGTGGGTGTGGTTGGAAGGCTCGTCAAAGGAATTGTGTACACCTGTTCCTTCCCTATATAGTTTCAGCTCTGTTTGGTGTGGAGTGTGAACTCCCGGTTGTTTGGTTTTGCGTTGGCTATTTTGAGGTTATGATTAGTTTAACTCGGTTCTGTTGGATGCTTGGAGCATTCGTTTGTTTGAAGGAATCGTGTTTTGGTTTGTTGATTTCTTATTTTATGTTCTTTATTTATATTAATAAATATCTTTGTTGCAACATACCAACCTGACTATGTCCTCCTTCCCATTTGTCACGGCTTTGAGCCGGTCGTGACAATATGTTACCCTTGGGAGATATCATCAGGAAACATGGTGTTAGCTTCACTTGTATGCTGATGATACTCAGCTCTATATTTATTCATGGCCCGGTGAAACACACCAATTTGAAAAGCTAATGAAATGCATAGTCGATATAAAAAACTGGAAGACGAGTAATTTCTTACTGCTAAATTCTGAAAAAAAAAAAAAACAAACAAACAAACAGAGGTGTTAATTATAGGACCTAAAGACTCTACATGTAATAACCTAGAACACTGTCTAAGACTTGATGGCTGCTCTGTCAATTCTTCGTCATCAGTTAGGAACCTAGGTCTGCTTTTTGATCGCAATCTTTCCTTAGAAAGCCACGTTTCTAGCATTTGTAAAACTGCATTTTTCCATTTCAAAAATATATCTAAATTACGGCATATGCTCTCAATGTCAAATGCAGAAATGTTAATCCAAGCATTTACGACCTCAAGGTTAGATTATTGTAATGCTTTACTGGGTGGTTGTTCTGCATGCAGAGCCGGCCCTATACCTTTGGGGGCCCTAAGCAAAATTGGTTGGAGGCCCCTTTGACTGTTTTAAGTAAGGCCTACAGAAATTAATGACTACCTTGTAACTATACTGTACATATTATATCTACTATGTTATTTTTGATTTTTTTAGTCTATTAAATTATGTTTTAATTATTCTTTGTATGCTGTATGTTAATTATCTTTTTTACGCTGCTGGCCCTGAGTAACTATTTCGTTCTTATGTGGCAACATGTACAGAATGACAATAAAAGACCTTGAGTTCTTGAGTTGAGTTCCATGTTTGATGTCTAACAGGAAAATTATGATAGGCTACCACTGAGCTGAATGGCAGTGCAGTGCAACGAACACACACTGATGAACTTGCTGAATAAAAAGACTGATAAAGTGATTTTCACTGACCATAAAATAAACATTTTTAATTGACACCAGAGTTTAAGAGGCACAAACAACAGCCTTTATATAGAATTTAAATGAAATAGAGCAATTAGAACTGAATACTGTGTTGTGAACCAGGAAAAGTATTATGTTATTAGCATTTATTACATGGCTTGGTTGAATCCCAATGTAGAATGCGGTTTGTTATTTCTTAATAACAGACCGCTGCGAAGTAGAATACACCATTGCCATAAACAGAGCGTTGCTATGGACGCGGAGCGGACTATTTTCTTTAACATGGAGTCACAGTGTGCAGCGCTGCGCTGCTCAAGTGCGCATTTAAAAGTTCACGGCACAAAGCGAAGAAATGTCGAGCGCACAAATCCTAATGTATATCTGTCCAACAGTTTATTGATCATTTGTTTCTTCACAGTTTTAAATTCCAGTTAGTGTGTGTTTGATGCCTTTTCTGAATGGAGAATGATTGACGAGGAAAAACGAGTTTCCGTAAACTTTCATTTAATGATGTAAATAGTCTTCTGTCCCTCACATTAAGCTATGGAATGGCTTCAGATGACTTTGTGAAATTATAATCAGACGGACCCTCTCAGATCCAAGTCACCCAAAATGACAAAAAAAAAGCGGGAGGCGCCGAAAAGCGCGCTGTAAGTGTTTGCATCCCAATATAAGACTTTTAGACTGCAGATTATCTATACAGGTATCGGAAAATTAAGCCTACAGGTTTACGTACCTTTATCTTCTTGCTTCTTCTCTTCTTCCAGCCTTTTCTTTTGTCGTTTTTCATGGCCAGAAAGATATTTTTGTTTCTTGTCTAAATAAAGAACTAAATAAAAAACAACTGTGCTTATCATGATGCCTGATAAAGATCCCTGTAGGCCCATTTCTTTTTATTTATTTATTTTATGTTACTTTTGTTGTATGATTTTTTTCACCCACTATATAGCAGTGACTCAAGGGGGCCCTCTGCTGGCCACGGGGCCCTTTGCAATTGCAAGGGTCGCTTAGTGGCTTGGCCGGCTCTGCTGCATGCTTAGTAAACAAACTACAGCTAGTCCAAAATTCAGCAGTAAGAGTTCTTACTAGAACCAGGAAGTATGACCATGTTAGCCTGGTCCTTTCAACACAGCACTGGCTCCCTATCAAACATCGTACAGATTTTAAATTTAGCTTATTTCTTATAAATCCCTGAATGGGTTAGCACCTCTGTGTTTGAATGAGCTGCTTTTACATTATTATCCTCTACGTCCACTACGTTCTAAAAAACTCAGGCAATTTGATAATACCTAGAATATAAAAATCAACTGCGGGCGGCAGATCCTTTTCCTATTTGGCGCCTAAACTCTGGAATAACCTACCTAACATTGTTCGGGAGGCAGACACACTCTTGCAGTTTAGATCTAGATTAAAGACCTATCTCTTTAACCTGGCTTACACATAACATACTAATATGCTTTTAATATCCAAATCCGTTAAAGGATTTTTAGGCTGCATTAATTAGGTACACCGGAACCGGGAACACTTCCCATAACATCCGATGCTTGCTACATCATTAGAAGAATGGCATCTATGCTAATATTTGTCTGTTTCTCTCTTATTCCGAGGTCACCGTAGCCACCAGATCCAGTCTGTATACAGATCAGAAGGTCACTGCAGTCACCCAGATCCAGTACGTATCCAGACAAGATGGTGGATCGGCACCTAGAAAGGACCTCTACATCCCTGAAAGACAGCGGAGACCAGGACAACTAGAGTCCCAGATACAGATCCTCTGTAAAGACCTTGCCTCAGATGACCACCAGGACAAGACCACAGGAAACAGATGATTCTTCTGCACAATCTGACTTTGCTGCAGCCTGGAATTGAACTTCTGGTTTTGTCTGGTCAGAGGAGAAATTGCCCCCCAACTGAGCCTGGTTTCTCCCAAGGTTTTTTTCTCCATTCTGTCACCGATGGAGTTTTGGTTCCTTGCCGCTGTCGCATCTGGGTTGCTTAGTCGGGGTCAGTTCATCTACAGTGATATTGTTGACTTGATTGCAAATTAATGCACAGTTTTTACTTTTTAAACTGAACAGAGATGACATCACTGAATTCAATGATGAACTGCCTTTAACTGTCATATTGCATTATTGACACAGTCAATTTCCTAATGAATGTTGCTTAGTTGCTTTGATGCAATATATTTTTTTAAAGCGCTATATAAATAAAGGTGACTTGACTTGACTCAACTAGTCATTTAGGTAACCCTCTTACTTACTTACTAGTCAATCATGAATTCATGTAGCTAAAATAGCTAAAACGTTATCCCATTGCATTTTTATGCAGGCCATTAGTGTTGCAGGCCAGCTAAAGTTCAGGGCTGGTAACTGGAAAATTGCTTATTTGAGGCCAAACATGACTGAGCATTGAGAAATCACCATTGTGCCCTTGAGCAAGACACTTAACCTCAGCTTAACCCAGCAGATTACCCCAGTAATAAATGTGCTGTATGTCTCTTCTGATAAAAGCTACTCTTAAGAGATGTTTTATTTTATCTTCACTGAGATTGCATCCACCTGCATTAGAATCTCTGATGCTGGTTAAGGGAATCTATTATTTATGGATGTCTTCTGTCCAGGCAGAGAAAGCTGAAGTGTGCCAGAACAACAGCCAAAAAAAAGAAAGTTACTCTAAAGATATAAATGTTCTGTCGTTATCATTATAGTGGTTTGTTTGTTACCCCATTGTCATAAAATTTGAACATTATATTTATTTTAGCGTTACATAGCTGTTGTTGGTCTAAATGAGTCTTATTTTTTTACTGACAACCCTAATCAATCACTACCAAAGCTGGCTACATGCTAAAACATGCTAACAACATACTAGCAATGTCTAATACAACTTTATAGAAATGTGCTAACAATGCTCAGGAACATACTGAAACTGCAAATAGCTACATTTTAAAATGGTCTAAGGGGTTATTTAAACATGAATATGTTTCCATTGTTTTTCTGTGTAAACATGCACTATACAGAAGTTTTTGACCATTGTGCATGCATCTTATGTCTTTTGCAGCATATTGTGCATGAAAGACAATGTTTCGCACATTTAGGATGTGTCTGGATGTTTTTCAATTGACACTTGACTTTAACGTTTTAACTGTCACTGGGGTGGTACCTTATCGGCACACCTTTTTTACCTAAAGATACCATATTGGTACTTTAAATACCTAAAGTGTACATAGTAGTACCTAAAAGATAGAAAAGTGTACCTTTAGAATAGGTACTGCCCCAGTGACAGCTTTTGTACCCTTTTTTCTAAGAGCGCAAGGTCATTGTTTTATAATGAAGCTATTGAGTGCTTGTCAAAAACTGATCTGAGACTTGTTCAGGAGATCCAAGAACAACTTTATTGTCCTCTAACAATAGTCTTTGTGGCGGTAACATGACAGGTAGACAGGTCAGAGAGTTCAGAGACAACTTTTTTGGTTGTGTCAGGACCAACTGAGAGTTCAGAGACAGGGAAGGGATTCAGGAACGGCCTACTTGGCTATGATATGACAGACTCAGAGTTCAGAGATGGTCTCTTTGGATGCGACAGGGCAGTCAAGGGATTCATAGGTGATCATTGTAGTCAAGAAAGGACAGGCAGGAAGCTCAAGAGTGACTTATTGAAACAGGACAGATAATACTTATTTTTTTATTTTCTTTTTCTTTTTCATGAAATATACCCTCATTCAAGTGTCGATAAAAAAAAAAATAATAATAATAATAATATTAAAATAAATAAATGCATGAAACTATAATAAAACAGTTTAGTTTTTTACTATTATTATTAATTAAGCAAAGTCTCTGTTCTTTGTTTTGACATATTGCATGTTCAGATAATCATACAGCAAAATTGTATGGATGCCATTAAACTTTTGAGAAAATGATAACAAATAAATTTGTTTAGATAACTAAACAAAAAAAAAAAAACTCTGGCAGGGAAAGAGTTAAAAAAAAACATGCTAAGACCTTGTGTCCTTTCTGTCCATCCATCCATCCCTCCCTCACCTCTGTCTTGAACTATTAAATGAAAATTATACTATTACTACTACTGATTATTATTATTAGTTATTATTATTATTATTATTATTATTATTATTATTATTATCATCATCATCATCATCTTTTTTTTTTTTTTCTTCTTCTTCTTTATTAGCTTTATTATAAATTCGGACAATGCATTCAAACAGGGCTGCTTTTGCCAAAAGTATTAGAAAAGAAAGCATAGATGCTTTTGGGAACGGCAGCCCAGAACAATGCTTATCAGAGGGCACAAAAAAACAAAAAAAAACATATATGTTTGAGTTTCATCACAATAAATAAACTGAAATTGTAGCCTATAGTTTGTAGCCAATTGTATTTGTTTAAACTGAACATTACAAGTTCATATTGATCATGTTTTATTCTGTGACATTAGTATAAATCATCCATGGTCATAAAAAAAGGTTGCATATTATACATGTAACAGCCTGTCACTTGCAGTACCTTATGAAAATGAACCATGGTTTTACTTAAGTGACCATTCAGCTATCATATTTGTAGATTTCCATGGTTACCACTGAAGTAAATTTTAACCATGTGTAAACAAAAACATAACCTGATAAATTGCATTTACGGCATAGTGAATTTTAAATTGCATTTCAAATATAAAGTTAAGTAGATACCATTACCCATTTAACTATAAGTAATTAAATAATTTAAATCAATAAAAAAATTAGATTAGAAGTATAATATCGGTATCGACGATACTGGCCTTTAAAAGTATCGGTATAATTTTGAAAACAAAATAAGAGGTGTCACTCATCCCTAGTGTAAATATGGAACTCTTATTTAGTTTGAGTGTGCAGATTCTGATTAAAGACATGGAGAGCCATGGAAAAAAAATAATAATAATAAAAAACTAATAATACTAATTAAAATACCATAGCAAAATACAAACAGTGATAAATAATGTGCAGAATCTAAAGGTGGTGTTGCTGTCAGTAGTCCAAATTATTAATGGATTTATTACTCTAGAAAATATCTTTGTAAGATTTACTACTGAATAGATGCAAATGTGCTCATGTGAATTCATGGACACTGTCTGCCAGTAGATGTACAGCTGAGCTGTTAGACTTATGAACAGCCTGAGATTTAAACAGTGGTTGATCAGGGGTTCACTGCATCAAATAAGCAAATTTTACACGAGGCTGTATTTCATTCTCTTTAAATCCGAAGTAAGATGCTGGTGCAGATGTTTAGCTGCCTTTCCACTGCCATATGTCCCATTAAATGGCAAATAATAAAGCAACTGTCAAAGTAAATAAACTGGTTATTGAATATTTTTTTCTTAAAAAAATGCATCTGCATCTTTCTAATAAACATGCTGAATATGTAAAAAAAACCTTTAGTTAGAGAGATAACCAGAAATACTGTTCACATCTATAATAATTCAGATTCTAAGTTCTAGAATATAAATTACTTGAGTGATGCAGTGTCACTTAAGTCATTATATCTGTCTATTATAAATCACCAGATATAAAATTATGTCTTTAATTAAATGTCATGATGGTGTGCCATTTGGCATCAGATTATGTGGGCTAGATTTGCTGGAAAAGTTAATTCACAATAATTAAAAATTCTACTTCACTGTAAACTAATGTTGTATGTTTAGAAGGCTAGTGTCTGCTAAATACGCGTTGCAGAGATGATAATGATAAATTCACCAAGAGAACAAGAACAGCAAATGTGTAAAATGATGTACAATTTAGGGAAATGTATTTCATCTGTTGTGGATATACATACATACGTAATAGATATGCTGTTGCAATGTCAAATTAATTACAATGATAAACATTTAATTTTAAGTAAAATACTTTTAAATGCATCTTTCCATTGCTAATCTTAAAGCAAATCAAGAAGTAAATCTTGATTGCAATTAGTTTTTCAAAAATGACTTTATTTGCGTCTACAATATTGGCATGGAAAAGCAGTCACTTCAGAGTCAGACGGTCTTTAAAGATAAATATTTTTATAAAGCATCTGTTTGCCTAGAACGCATTTGCTTCCACTGAACTCACTCCCACAAATTTCCAAATGTATTGCTGTTATGCATGAGAATGGCGGTCGTAAACTGCAAGTACCCTCTCTCACAGACAGTCTGTGTGGATGTACTTGGCATTCTTCCATCACCCTGACAGGATTTGATAAAAAGCTGATGGCTGCTTTAGTTTGCTGGCTCTGAGAAAAGCTGTGAGGGCTCTCGGGTGTGTGTGTGTGTGTGTATGTGTTTGTGTGTGTGTGTGTGTGTGTTTGTGTGTGTGTGTGAGAGAGAGAGAGAGAGAGAGAGAGAGAGAGAAAGTTGAATGGTAATACATAAATTATATAAATAACTGTAAATTATAATTTTAGTTCTAAACATTTTGCTTATGGTTTGTTTGTAGACTTGTGTTAGAATGACAGCAATATTCACTTTTTTGTTTTTGAAAAGTTTAATGTACAGATAACTGTCAAATTCATCCCTGTTCACACGCCTACGCAAAAATCAAGCTGTATTATACATGCCAGGCCAATAGTTGGAGATATCACTTTGTAAAGTAACAATGCATCTGCGCACATGCCTGTGTAGACTGAACATGTAATACACCTGTGCATGAAATCACCATTTTCACAAATTATTATTTTTTTTGTATTTTACATAAACATGATAACAGTATTGTTTAAAATAAATTAATAAATAAATTAATAAAAATGCATTTTGTTTTCAAATGTTTGCATTTTCAGCCCCCCCAAATGCTGTTGCTGTTTAAAGGAACAGCCAAAAGACATAAGTGTTTTTAGGTGAAAATGGTGTTGTGTAAACACCCCCTGAAAAGCTTGCGAATTAATTATGTGGCGGTATCACGTGAAAGGAAAGGTTAATCAGTGAATTTATCTGACTAAACCACCCTGGTGTGAAACCAGAGAATTTATTCCCATTAAAGGACACAGGTAAGTTTCACCAAATGAAGGCAAAGTAGGGGAGACGGAGAATACAAAAGATTGGATTTTATTATAAAAACACACGCATAGATTTAAAACTCTCTCACACAAACCATTTCCACAATAAGGGAGGTAGTTCCCAGGGCCAGGATTAGTGGGAACCAGGCAGGCCGGCTGCAACTCAGAATGGTTATCCAAAAACCCACCTAAATTCACACCAAAGCAACCATCACACACACCCACCAATGGGAAGTTGTATCCACACACACACCACACACTGTGACACACTGCAGAATGACAGCAGCTAGCCTCCCCAGTTCCACCCGATCCTCTGGCCCTGGAGAAACAGAAAATACAATTAAAGAAGAAATTCAACAAAAATATGGAAATGGAAACATGAAAATAAAAAATAAAAAATAAAAAGAAACTTATAAACATTTTGTAGCGACTCTGGCACTCGAGCATCCAGAGAACACCACGCACAAAACGTAAATCAAAGTCAATAAATGCTCAAAAAGAAATAACCCTTGCAGCACACAATATGCTTACAAAAGAAAATGCAGGGTAAACAAATCATTCCAGAAAAAAAAGACAAATATAACCAAAAAAAAAAAAAAAAACAATTACGGTTAGAAGAAAAAAAAACAATCCAGAACCTCAACTGGTAGATAGCCCATGCAGAGAAAATACTCAGTCTTTACAGCTTCGTAAACTCTCAAAGTATTAAAGCACAAAAGACCGTAAAGTGCGGATCGGACTCCAAAATGCGTCCCTAAGCAAAACAGCAGCTGCGTTGCCTGAAATCATCAGGCAGGATGAGGACTAAGATGTTTTAATTTTCCCTTAAGATTGTTATGGAATAAACATTAGATGCAACGCTATATGGTTACTCTCAACCGGTGTCATAGCTCAGTCTACGAGCCTGCATTCACTGCTCTCGCTGCAATTACTGCAGCCGAAATACGCCACGAGTTGCCGCACTGCCAACGCCACCAGACGCACTCTAAATGAAACTGAGGAAGGAATCAGAACTGAAACGGAAATGCCAGGGAGAGAGAGAAGCACCCCAGGTCACAATCATCCCCACCTGCCATAGTAAAGGTCCATAAATAGTATAGATACTATCGTTTCATTGGTATATGAACTTTAACCCCACCAACCAACGAGATCACTAGTGCTGTCGCTGTCGCATTTGATTGGTGAACCAACTGTACATCAACCAGCCAATAAAATATTTATTCTGCCCCATTTTTTTTTTAAATCGACGTCCTGGCGATGAACAGACGACAATTACTTGCAGACTAACATACGATACTTCCTACGTCCCAAGGCCTAAACCAAATGGAGATCCCAGAAGAGGTAGGGCTATGTACGGTGGCAGCTCCTGTGTCTCGTTCAACATTCCCGTGTTAGACTGTGCACATTTGAATGATAGCCTGCAGTGATTCGCCCAGTTCTCCTCACGGGGACACCTGCCTCGCCTGACTGGTCATCTGGCAACCTAGCAGGCTCATGCGATAACCCAGATATAAAATCAGGTACCTCATGGCTCCTATCAATTGGGGCCTCCCCATCAGACTCTACTAGCACTCTCTGTGGGCTAGAAAGATCCAGAGAAACCAGCACCTGAGGCACTGGTCCCCGACTCACCGGAGAGGTTGCTGGGACCAACATAAGCAGATCAACAACTTCTGACGGGTCTTCTGCTGGAGGCACCTCCTCTTCTAAAACAGGCGGATTTACCATGGCCGGAACTGGACCATCTTTCTTTCAAGGCAGAGCGGTGAAAGCACCTAGTCTTTCCCAACTCGCCCACTGGTGCAACAGTATATACCGCCCCACCCTCCTTGGGTACCTTTACGACCTGATGCACCACTAGGCTCCACAGGTCCTGTATTTTATGGCGGCCTCTCCTGCCATACTCTCGTACATAAACTAACTGGCCCTCCCCCAGTGGTGCTTCACGGACGTGGGCATCATAATTCGCCTTACGCCGACCAGCAGCAGCTTCCAGTTGGCCCCGTGCCCCCTCAAATGCCACCTGAAGCTTAGTCTGATGTTCTCTAACCCACTCATGCACACTTCCAACTCCGACCTCCTGGACTCTTCCCAAAAGAAAATCTACTGGGAGTCTTGGCTCTTGCCCGAACATTAAAAAGTATGGGGTTTCGCCGGTCGTCTGATGAGGGGTATTATTGTAACAAAACAGCACTTGTGGAAGGCATGAGGCCCAGTCCATCTTCCTGGACACAGGCAGGGCACTCAGAAGATTGTGCAATGTCCTGTTAAAGCGCTCGCACTGCCCATTCCCTGCTGGGTGATAGGGAGTAGAACGAGATTTTTCCACCCTATACAGAGCACAAAGTTGCTGTACTAGGGAAGAATCAAAATTATGGCCCTGGTCAGAATGGATCCTACTAGGCAAACCAAACTTGTAAAACCATTCTATCTCCAAAACTTGTGACACTGTTTCTGCCCGTTGATCTAGTGTAGGCACTGCCATGGTGTACTTTGTGAAGACATCCGTCATTACCAGCACATTCTCTATCCCCGAACGAGTGGGCTCCAAGACTGTAAAGTCTTTGGCCAATATTTAATTTGGCCTCGATGCCAACAGATGGCCCATGAAACTGCTAGGACAGAGTTGGTTATCTTTGGCAACCTGGCAACACTCTCTACACCATTGTGCCACATCAGCTGTCAGACCCGGCCAATAGCAGCGCTGCTGTACCAATTCAGTGGTACGTTCCACCCCTTGGTGCACATGTTACTGATGTAGCAGAATCAACACTTCCGGATGCAACGATGACGGTAACACCACTTGAAATACCTCTTCTTCCCCATAAGAGCGAAATAGTCAGCGAAATAATACCCAAACTTGTTCACACAACCGGCGCCATTGCTGTAGCAAGTTGACCACAGCCCTGGGCAACAGCCGACGTTCCACTGCAGTAGGCGGTACCCCACGCCACCAGAACCTCAATGCCTCACCTATAACCGGGTCCTCCCTCTATAAAGACTGCATATCTACAGTCAAACCGGGAAACACAGTTACTGCCGCTTGGGAAACCACCCCTGCTACACCAGCCTGCCTTACCATGGCTGGGAGAGCCGTACCGGGAAGTAACTGTTCCAACTCACCCTGACTAGCAGGACCCTGCCGGGAGAGAGCATCTGCATTCGGGTTGCTCCTTCCAGAGCGGTACTTCAGCTCAAAATCAAAGGAAGCCAATTGCGCTACCCACCGCTGTTCCGTGGCCCCCAGTTTAGCAGTACGCAGGTGGCTAAGGGGGTTGTTATCTGTGAAGACGACACACCTCTGCCCCAATAGATATTCTCGGAACTTTTTAGTCATGGCCCACTTAAGCGCAAGAAATTCCAACTTCATAGAGTTGTAGTTATACATGTTGCGCTCAGTGGTCCTAAGACTGCGGCTAGCGTAAGCTATAGGTCTCACCTTCCCTCCCTGTTCCTGGGACAGAACTTCTCCCAGTCCACCAAGGCTTGCATCTACCTCCAGGATAAAGGGAAGGGAGAAGTCTGCATAAGCCAATATAGGGGCAGAGGTAAGCCTATTCTTCAACTCCTCAAAGCTATCCTGAAACTGCTCTGTCTACGATGCCCCAAAACAAGATTCTGCTCGGGTACTATGCTTACGACCTGCAAACTCAGCTACCAGTCGATGTAGAGGGGAAGCCAACTTGGCGAAACCCTCTACAAACCTCCTATAATAACTGGCAAACCCCAAGAACGAACGGAGTTCTGCTACTCCTGTTGGACGCTGCCACAGTCTTACTGCTTCTACCTTGCTGGGATCGGTCGACACCCCTTTGTCTGAGATGACATGACCCAAATAACTTACCTCTTGCTTGAAAAACGCACATTTAGTTAACTTAGCCTTAAGCCCCTCCCGCTCCAGACGACTCAAAACTACCTCTAACCGCTCTAGATGTTGTGTCACAGAGGAGGAAAACACTACTATGTTGTCCAAATACAAAAGCGACTGACACTGCTGATCCCCAAACAACCTCTCCATCAACCTCTGAAAGGTGCTTGGGGCATTGCAGAGCCCAAAGGGCATTTGATTCCATTCAAAAAGACCAAAAGGTGTGCAGAAGGCGGTCTTGTGTTTATCCCCCTCTGTGACCGGAACCTGATTGTACCCACTGGCGAGGTCCATAGTGGAAAACCACCGGGCCCCCGTCAGTGAGTCCAAGGTTTCCTCAATGCGTGGCAGAGGGAAAGTATCTTTTCTAGTTTTTGCGTTCAGCTGGCGGTAATCTACACACATACGCAGAACAGTCGAAGAACAGTCGAAATCTGGAGATTTATTGACGCTGACACAGATTTAACCTCAGAGACGCCGTGTGGCAAACTCACAATAAATACACTACTCAAAGAACCCAGAATAACATTCCGGAAAAGCATTACATCAGTCTTGCCTACATTAATGACAGGTACATAGACGGTGCCTCGATTCACCTTCATTAAGGCGGGTGATGCTAACAGACCTGCAGGCAACCCATTTTCTGGTGGTTCAAAAAGCACAGTTTCCTCAGCAAAGTGCCCAGAGCAAGTAATGGCCACGAGTTTTATTGCACCACCCGGACCACAACGGGACCTAGTTTTCAAGCGGCTGGGAAACAGGCTGTTGAGCCCTCATTGTGGAAAGGGACTCACAGCGGGCAAGAGATGAATGAGGAATAACGCATTCTCCATCGCATTCACGGGCAAAATGGCCTGGTCTTTGACATCGACGACAGATTAAACCCTCAGTACGGGAGGGCTGATGAACACGCTGAGAAAACCGCATGCCAGCGACACTCTGAATGAGCTGATCCAATTGTTTCTGCTGCAGTTTTAACATCTCCCTCAGCTCTCTCAACTCCGACTGAGAGTGCCCTTGCACCCCATACTGAATCCCATAAGCCATTGGAAATGACTGGCCTCTCACGCACCCTGGCATTCCCTCCCGCTCCCATCTGATTGTCTCCCCACGTAATTCTAAAAGGTTGGAGGCGGGCTGGCGGCGAACCAATTGCTTCAGTTCCCTGTGAAGGGCCCTATCAGCAACATTCTACAAACTGATCGCGCAAAACAATTTCAGCATTAGGAATGGCATTTGGCGATTGCTGTTTAACCCTCTCCAGGAGAGTCATCAAGGCCAGGGAAAACTCTAACAGAGATTCCACCTCTTGCTGCCTCCTGGAGAAAAAGGCTTCCTGGAGTGCTACATACAATTGAGAGCAACCATACAACTCACGTAAAATGAAAAAAATGTATCTGGATCACCCCGTTCCCCACTAGGACGATGTCTAATTTCTTCACGCGCTTCACCTTCCATATGGTCAAAGAGAAAAAAGGCTTTATCAGCTTTGGACAAATAACGAGCCCGCATACATGCCTCAGCCTCCTCCACCCATTCATCAATACCAGTGCCGGATTTGCCACTAAATTTTGGACACCGTCTGTCCCTGGGCACAAAAACAAACCGGTCCTGCACAACAGAATCAGTCTCGACTGGCTGGGGAGGATCAGGCATTGCTGCAGAGACAACAACTGGGGCAATACTAGGATCAGGTAACTCACCTGGCGCCTGCTCACGGCGCATTCGCTCCTTGTCAGCTCGCAACTGCGCCACTAATTCTTGCAACTCTTGCATCTCTTCCTCCATACTGGTCATCACTACACTCACCCCAAACACAGAGCCACTGGAGGAGAAATACAACCTGTCCAAAGGATCAAAAACACACACTGCTGTTTTGCTCTGAGGGAAAAAAAAACAAAAATAAGATCACAACCAATATCAAAACACAATTTTCACTCACGTCTCCCCAAAAAAAAAAAAAAAAAAAAAAAAATCCTTGCTTTACAAGGTGAACCCTGCCGACTACGGCAAAATGTGGCGGTATCACGTGAAAGGAAAGGTTAATCAGTGAATTTATCTGACTAAACCACCCTGGTGGGAAACCAGAGAATTTATTCCCATTAAAGGACACAGGTAAGTTTCACCAAATGAAGGCAAAGTAGGGGAGACGGGGGCGAGAATACAAAAGATTGGATTTTATTATAAAAACACACGCATAGATTTAAAACTCTCTCACACAAACCATTTCCACAATAAGGGAGATAGTTCCCAGGGCCAGGATTAGTGGGAACCAGGCAGGCCGGCTGCAACTCAGAATGGTTATCCAAAAGCCCACCTAAATTCACACCAAAGCAACCATCACACACACCCACCAAAGGGAAGCTGTATCCACACACACACCGCACACTGTGACACACTGCAGAATGACAGCAGCTAGCCTCCCCAGTTCCACCCAATCCTCACTGGCCCTGGAGAAACAGAAAATAACATTAAAGAAGAAATTCAACAAAAATATAGAAATGGAAACATGAAAATACAAAAAAAGAGAAACTTATAAACACTTTGTAGCGACTCTTGCACTCGAGCATCCAGAGAACACCACGCACAAAACGTAAATCAAAATCAATAAATATTTAAAAAAAAAAATAACCCTTGCAGCACACAATATGCTTACAAAAGAAAATGCAGGGTAAACAAATCAATGCCAGAAAAAAAGACAAATATAACCAAAAAAAAAAAAAAAAAAAAAAAAACAATTACGGTTAGAAGAAAAAAACAAAACAATCCAGAACCTCAACTGGTAGATAGCCCATGCGGAGAAAATACTCAGTCTGTACAGCTTCGTAAACTCTCAAAGTATTAAAGCACAAAAGACCGTAAAGTGAAGATCGGACTCCAAAATGCGTCCCTAAGCAAAACAGCAGCTGCGTTGCCTGAAATCATTAGCCAGGATGAGGACTAAGATGTTTTAATTTCCCATTAAGATTGTTATTGAATAAACATTAGATGCAACGCTATATTACTCTCAACCAGTGTCATAGCTCAGTCTACCAGCCAGCATTCACTGCTCTCGCTGCGATTACTGCAGCCGAAATACGCCATGATAAAGGTCCATAAATAGTATAGATACTATCGTTTCATTGGTATATGAACTTTAACCCCACCAACCAATGAGATCACTAGTGCTGTCTCTATCATTTGATTGGTGAACCAGCTGTACATCAACCAACCAAAAAAAGACTTATCCTGCCACAATTACTTTGGAGCAAGAGATATTTATGAGATAAATAGAAACATATATATATATATATATATATATATATATATATATATATATATATATATACATGCTTGTAGAATATATTTGTGCAATCTTGAATTTTATTAACAAATATAAAAACGTATGAGTAAAAAAGAAAAAAAAAAAGATTGGAAATATTGGACAGATATATATATATATATATATATATATATATATATATATATATATATATATATATATATATATATATATATATATATATATATATATATCTGTCCAATATTTCCAATCTTTTTTTTTTTCTTTTTTTACTCATACGTTTTTATATTTGTTAATAAAATTCAAGATTGCACAAATATATTCTACAAGCATATATTGTATTACTATAAATGCTTTGATTTTGAATATCCATTTTAATAAAAACATTTTGTTAGGAACTCAATGCATAGTTTATTTACATAAAAAACAATGAGGAACATTCAAAAGTCACCTTAAGATCATACGATCAAAGATGAAAACCACAATCTTGTGAAACAAGTTAGAACAAAACACATAAGGCTATGTATGTTGTTGTTCCTCTGCTCTGTTTGTCTTATACTGTGTACAGTGTTCATGTTTTGAATGTCTGCAAATGGATATCTCTGTATTCAGTAGTACCTCATGTCCTTGGACCTTGGAAGCATATGCAATCTCCTATATTTTTTTCAAAGATGAGGATGGTTCAGGAGATTGTCTTTTCTTGAAAGGACTATATTGTACCTTAACAGCTACAGTGAAGGAGTAATGGCATGTTTTTGAAGAAACTAGCTTTCAAAGAGAAAAGAGAATGTAACAGAATCGAATGGCAATTTTAAGATCCTGGAGGGCCTAATGTTTTCTTGTGTTGACATTCAGAACGCAGATAATGTTTTACCACCATGTCCACTTGTCTGCTAGATTTGAAATGCGCTGTAAAACAACTATAACAACAGCAACACAGAAAATAAGGTACATTGGTTGAGCAAGGTGAAAAGTGTGTGAGTTGTAAGTGTTTAATATTCGGTCACAGTGGTATTTTGCTTTTTCGTTTGGTGGTTGAAAATTCAGGTGTAGGTTCAAGGTTCAGGTGTATCTTGTTACTTATCCTCATATGGTCTATGTACTTAAGTTCCTGTCTCTTCAGTTTGAGTTTGTTGGGTCTTGGCAATACTTTCCAACCTGCCCTGTCTGGATTATACCTGTCTGTGGATTATTAAAGCCTGTTTGTTTGAGATCTCGTCTGTGTGACCATTTCTCGGCACAGAGCTGTTTCTGTGACAGAACTGAGCTGCTTTGAAACACTGAAAACACTGTCAGATCATGAACTGCTCACATATAAGAGCACAGTGTCATGTTTCACTCTGTTTCAGAGGCGTCTGCAAAACTTAGAGCCTTAAATCACGAGGATCTGTCATTTTGGTGGAAACTCTGACCCTGTACTATGTTAGAAATATTTTTTGCTCTTTGTGTATCTGACACAGATAGCGAGAGAGAGAGAGACAGCCAGAACGGACGGCGAGATAAATAGAATAGCTGTTGAACTCTGAATGTTAAATGAGACGTAAGGTCTACCCCAATACCACATAACAACAAGCCAAAGTCTGGGAGATAAAAAGATCAATGTACTACACACATGTGGTGTTAGTTGTGTGTACAGTACATCGATTCAGCAGTCCCAGCAGATCAGCTTGGGATCTCACTATAAACACAAGGTGCCTGTCATTTTGGCATTATTTAATAAAGCTTGTTGTATAATCCTTCCCTTTATTGTATGGAAAGATATAAAGTCATTTATAAGGACTAAAAGGATTTATACGGATACTCTCTTTGGCATTAAGCACAGCCATATTTTCCCAAGTTTCTTAAGATGAGGAAGTAATTGACAGTCCAAAAAAAAAAAAAAAAAAAAGTATTATGAAATATGAGACCAAACCAAAGTGTAAGTAACTCTTTAAGTCTCAAATGTGAATGTTTGGGCTTTGGGCTTTGGTTCAAATTGTATGTGTATTAAATCACATGTTAGTGTACAAGTGCTTGTACTATACTGTAATAAAAAAATAATAAAAAAAAACAATAAAAAAAAGTTTGTAAAATAAAACTAAGACTATAAGTGTTTTACAAGAAAATACTCCTTTTAACTTATTTGTGAAATTTACTAGCAATTTCTGAATATTGTTTCAAAACATTTTTTTACAGGATTATTTATTATAAGTAAATTTATTATAAGTAAATAAAGTTATTTTAGTACAGTATTTTAATACAGTAAGTGTCAAATTGAAATGTTTAGTCCCTTTAAGTTTCACATGGCACAATCACCTGACATCAGGTATTTAATTTCTCTAATTCATCTTGTGTTGTTTTCAGTTATTCAGATTCTTCAGAGCAGAGAAAACTTTAGTTCAGTTCCATCTCTTCATTCTGGTGTTTTCGCAACATTCTGTGGTTCAGAAGTCTCAAGAAGCCACAAAAAAAAAAAAAAAAAAAAAAATCAGAGGTGAGGATAATTATTTTCTCTTATTTGACAATTTTATTTGACACATGCACACACTGTGGCTGGAGTTGGTTTTACACTGAAATATATTTCTCCCACAAGGGAAAGAGAAAGACAGTGAAGGCTAGTCCACCCCTGGGAAATAAATGATAATGTAGTACACATTGCCAAGGTCTTATTTGTGCTTGTCTCTCCAGGAATGATGAATGGAGGAACACAGCTAAAGCCTCATCAGTGATAATCTAACCTGAGCATGTAGAGATATCTGTAGCTAGATATCCAGAACACAAGGACAAGGGCACTGTAACACCACAGGCTGATATGTGTTTACAATGCACAGCAGGGCACTGGATACTCCATGAGGACTGACAATGGCCATGTGTAGTTCTTTGTAAAAGGAGAGAGAATATGAGCCTGCTTAACAAAAAGAACTGGCAGAACTGAAATATGTGCTTAATATTTTTTGTTACATTTTGAAGAAAAGAAAGTGCAAAAGAACACAATTTATTTGAAGCAGAATCTAATTTTATTTATTTATTTTCTATGCATGTATTTATTTATTTTTATTTTTGCTATAATGTAAAGGTTCACTTTTGATTAATGTATTCTACCATAATTATTTTATTCATATTACAAATTACAGACCACAAACAGTTGTATTAAATCTTAAAAAAATAAAAATAAAACAACTTCACATATTCTGCCCCATATCTACAGCTTTTCTAATGTAGTAAACTTGCTTGATAGCACACCTGATACAGCATTGCACTTAAGATGCAGTGCACTTAAATATGAGTCCAAGTAAAAAGAGCTAAAAGATTGTAGAAGCAAGCTAAAATGGCATGGTTGCTTTAGCGAATGCATTTGTATCTCATATGTAGCTTTTGTTTCCATTGTCGGTTAGGTTTTTTAGTATAGGCAGTGCGATATTTTCAAATGCAATAGATTGTTAACCTTTTATCACCACACAAATGACATTTAATTTCAGAACTGTTGCGATACATACAAAAGCCATTATAATCAAACACTGACAGATTTGCATTAATCTGTTTCAGATAAAACTGAACATGCTTTTAGCACCACTGAACACTTTGAGTGTAGCAAAATTAGCAAGAAGCAATGCACTTTAACAGGCATGTTTTTCCTAGTGAAATAAATACATATTTCAATACATGGCCATTCTTATTACTGGCATATAAAATTAAATGAATAATCCACCCAAGAATGAAAGTTTGCTGAACATTCAAGATGGCCTAAAGTATTATGGATTATGATATTTATTTTTGTTAGGAGCAATGGTTAAAAACATATTGATGGATTTGTTTCTTCTAAACACACAGCTTTTACTTCATAAAAAGGCATTTTTTTCCATAAAAAGGAACTGGACTGGAAACTGGATTATTTATGGATTTTTTTTTTTTTTTTTTTTGGTTTTATCAGATGTACTCTCATTCTAACGGCACCCATACACAGCTATGCTAAATTTTTCCAAATATGTTCAAATGAAGAAACAGACTCAACATCTTGGAGTATATTTTCAGCAAATGTAAATTTTGGTGTGAACTATACATTCAAACAATATTTTTACTGCCCATTTGATGTTGGCCCAATGGTCATATCAAATTCTCAGAAAACAATTAGTAAAAGTTGAGCTACTGTGACCATAAAAATAAAAATTGCCCTATTTGATTAATGCTCCTTATAGCAGACAGTTATTGCTGCATTGTCTTTACCTACAAAATTAAATCACAAGAGAGAGGCGGTGTTAAATCACAGCTGAATAAATGATCATTGATTAAAGGGTCATATGATGCGATTTCAAGTTTTAATTTCTCCTGTTACATTTCAAGTGTTACAAGCTGATTGTGCATAAATAAAATCCCAGAAATTGCAAAGACTAAAGTCTCAAACCAAAGAGATATATTCTTTTTTAATCAAAGTTAAGACTCTGCCACACCCACTAAAATGGCTAATTCAAACACGCCCCTACGTCTACATCACGATATGTGAACATTTGCGTAATGCCGCCCAAATGTTCACGCAAAGAAAGATGGCGTCGCTTCAGTAGCTACAGTTAATGTTGAAGCAGGCATGTCAGGGAGATGCTTTGTGTTTCTAAGTGAAAGCAAAAGCACTTTATTTGGCCTTCGAAAGTGGATGCATTTAGGAATCTGAATTTAGAGAACATACTGTCACCGTTGCTTTCCACATTCAGTAACAACCGTTCTGATCACTCAGCATAACATTTAAAAATAACTAACTCCAACAGCACATCACCACTTATCATACTACTCTAGGCAACTAAAAACTCCTGCTAAATAATAAAACACACTTCAGCTCTGCCAAACACGTTTCTTACCATGAGTTTTTATAAAACAATGTGGAAAAAATTGTCATTGGCAAAATACATCTCGATTGTAAATTATGCCTTATGAGACAAAATGTTTGTAAAAATTGTAAATAGTGAGGTAGAACTAAATAAATAAATAAATACATAAATAAAATTGAAGTAAAAAACTAAATATAAGCATCTACAACTCTGAGAAAAAATAAGTTAAAATAATTAAACATCTTTATAAAACAGGGCATTGAAAATTACTGAGGCAGCAGAGACACACATTACTTCAGTTGAAAATTAAAGAGTTTAATTTTTAAAGTTTTATAATTGACATTTTGTTCCAAATTGCAGTCCATGTCATTTAAATCCACATAAGTATACAGTGTCTACAGTGTCTAAATGGCTTAATAATATTTAACCAGACAAATTACATAATAGGAAATGCCATTTTACCATTTTGTGGCTACCTATGTAATGTCCAAGAAAATGTCATAACATCTTTCCTGGCTCCAAGGTCAGTGCTGAGGGGCTCAGTTATCCGATGGATTATTTAAAATATATTCTAAACAGAAATAATTACCACAATCTTAATGGCTTATGTTAAGAAAACGCTCAGATTGAGTTACACTCATCTGCATTTGTTCCAAGCTAATGAATAGAGTCAGATGTGATCCATTTAGCCCTCCTCAATAATGTCCCCAGTCTTGATTACTGCAGTGATTAGCATCTTGGTGACAGTTCTTCTCTTTGAGGCAAACCGCTCAACTGGAACGCCAAGAGTCAGCATATTTTGAGGAACATGGCCACTTTTGTCACTGAAACAGCCAACCAACTAGCCAAGAAAAGTGAATAGATAAATAAAACAATAACCTATTTAAAATGTGTTAAAACTAAAGCAGTCTTTATATCTGTCCATTAGAATTTCCATTAAAGCTGCAGTAGGTAACTTTTGTAAAAATAAATTTTTTACATATTTGTTAAACCTGTCATTATGTCCTGACAGTAGAATATGAGACAGATAATCTGTGAAAAAAATCAAGCTTAATAATACTAAGTAGTAACTGTTCTCTTTTTTATTTTATTATTATTATTATTATTATTATTATTATTATTATTATAATTATTATTTCAGTGATCAGTTTGTGGAAAAAAATGTCAGAAGGAGGTCAAACACTTTAAAAACTCATAGCCTGCAAATGCAATTCTATAGGTCTAAAAAGACTCATGAAATCATACAAAAGAGAAGTGATTTAGTTGAGCTTGTGGAACAAATATTTTACAGCGCTTGAGTATTGTCTTTTTATTGTTTTGCATATTATAATTCATACTCAGAAAACTGAGATGACATTAGTTAAAACATTTAAAATGCACCTGCAGCCTATTTTTTTCCAGGCATGTTTTTCATCATTGAAGATTTCTTAAAATACTGTTAAAATCTTGTCTAGTCTCATTATTGTGATCTCTATCTGTCTGGTTCAAAATTGAAGTTCTGTAGGCTACACAATCATGGGGAAGACTGCAGACTTGACAGTTGTCCAAAAGACGACCTTTGACACCTTGCACAAGGAGGGCAAGACACAAATGGTCATTGCAAAAGAGGCTGGCTGTTCACAGAGCTCTATGTCCAAGCACATTAATAGAGAGGCGAAGGGGAAGGAAAAGATGTGGTCAAAAAAAGTGTACAAGCAATAGGGATAACCGTACTCTGGAGGGGATTGTGAAACCAAACCAATTCAGAAATGTGGGGGAGATTCACAAAAAGTGGACTGCAGCTGGAGTCAGTGTTTCAAGAACCACTATGCACAGATGTATGTATGACATGGGTTTCAGCTGTCGCATTCTTTGTGTCAAGCCACTCTTGAACATCAGGCAGCATCAGAAGCATCTCACCTTGGCTAAAGACAAAAGGACTGGACTGCTGCAGAGTGGTCCAAAGTTATGTTCTCTGTTGAAAGTAAATTTTGCATTTATTTTAGAAATCAGGATCCTAGAGTCTGGAGGAAGAGAGGCACAAAAATCCACGTTGCTCGAAGTCCAGTGTAAAGTTTCCACAGTCAGTGATGGTTTAGGGTGCCATGTCATCTGCTGGTGTTGGTCCACTGTTTTCTGAGGTCTAAGGTCAACGCAGCCCTATACCAGGAAGTTTTAGAGCACTTTATGCTTCCTGCTGCTGACCAACTTTATGGAGATGCAGATTTAATTTTCCAGCAAGAATTGGCACCTGCACACAGTGTCAAAGCTTCCAGTACCTGGTTTAAGGACCATGGTATCCCTGTTCTTAATTAGCCAGCAAACTCGCCTGACCTTAACCCCATAGAAAATCATGGGGTATTGTGAAGAGGAAGATGTGCTATGTGAGACCCAACAATGCTGAAGAGCTGAAGGCCACTATCAGAGGAACCTGGGCTCTCATAACACCTGAGCAGTGACACAGACTGATTTACTCCGTTCCATTCTGCATTGCTGCAGTTATTCAGGCAAAAGGAGCCACAACTAAGTATTGAGTGCTGTACAAGCTCATACTTCTCATGTTCATACTTTCCAGTTGGCCAAGATTTTTAAAAATCCTTTCTTTGTATTGGTCTTAAGTATTATTCTAATTTTCTGAGATACTGAATTTGGGATTTTCCTTAGTTGTCAGTTATAATCATCAAAATTAAAAGACATAAACCTTTGAAATGCATCATTCTGTGTGTCATGAATGAATATAATGTACAAGTTTCAATTAAACTTTTTGATGATATTCTAATTAAATGACCAGCACCTGTGTATGTACATATATGTTATTTAAATTAATTATTAATATTGTAATGTAAAATGATTTAACCTTTTGTATTTTTTATTTTAAATAATTATTTCATTAATAACTTTTTTTTTATTATTCATTATTTTTAAATAACTGCAGTCTTGGAGCCAAAAATGCTCCAACTTAAAAAAAAAAAAACCTGCTCCATGATCTAAGCAAGCGATGGAACTTTGTTCTATGCTTCTACACTACACTACTCACACAGTCAATAAATAGCTTTTGTAAACACCCCACATTACATCTACTTTAGATCATCAAAGTAGAGTTCTGTCACTGAATGCAACACGACACTATATACAGTGTGGCTGATTGGAACCATATCATTCAGTTCTATAATACAAGCCTAATGGGCCTATACATAATATATATATTTTTTTCTATAGTTTTCAATGTGGCAAATTCATAAAAAAAAAAAAAAAAAAAAAAACATAAAAAAGCAAATGGCCAACAAGCAAATGGCCTCCTGTCAAACCTGAATGCTGCTGCCAAGAGAACTCCTGCTGGCCCTTGAAAAGATCCCGCTGTCTGCTGTTGTCAGAGTCTCAGACAGCACATATTTAATCCAAAAAGCATACGTTTAGAGTGTTGTCATTTCTTCAGTGTGACTTGCGCTGGAATGGTTTGCTAGCTAGGTTTCTTTGGTCTGAAAAAAAAATAAAAAAATAAACATGAACGTAAATGTGATGGCTGCTCATTACAAACAAGCTCAGTGTTCACCAAATCCATCAGGAGATATTCAGGTTTTTGTATCTCATTCTCAGATGAAACACCTAATTCTGGATATGGGTTTGAATAGAAATATCCAGAAAAAAGACCTATTTCTTATTTGGAAATTGATGCAGGTTTTATTGCTGTGCTGATGGCTTTTTAAAAAAGGCATTTCTGTTGCTCAAGGTTGTACATTTTCTAAAGCATCTCATTCAGATCGACGTCTTATTTTATACTGAGAGAGAGATTAGTCTTGTGTGAATATCTGTGTGCAAGCACTAAAGCCAACACCACACAAGATATGATGTGACGATAGAAGATTACAATAATATCAGAACACATTGTATTCGGACACAATAATGATTACTGGGGGAAAAACAGAAGCCCTTTTAAAGGAAATTACATGATTGAGGTTGTGGCGAGTGTTTGTGTGTGATTGAAAGAAAGAAATGGGGAGGAAAAGAAACAAGCCAGCAATCAAAACAGCTGATGTGAGACGGTCAGTGGTGCAGTTGAGGTTATTGTCTTCATTTACTGGTCAGGGAGGATTCAATATAAACAACTCAAATTCTGGACAGCAAACTGAAAAAGCCAGACATGAATGGACGGAATGATTGACATGAACTCATCTGTGCATGTAATTAAGAACGTATGGTTTTAAAGACTTTAAATAACCGAACTGTAATCAAAAGCCCAGATAGTAAGATCAGATTTCCAGATAAGACCACCACTTCAGGCTCACCATCGGACCACCATCATATATTAAACTTGCCTGAACATTGATCTGGATTAAATCTTATTTAACCAAATTTAATTCAGTTTGGTTTCTGTGACAAAAGGGACGGGGCCGAGAGCTGTGGGAACGGCGTGAGGCCGGTCGAGTTAATAAAATATGCCACTCACCGGTCTTGAGTTCCATGGAGAAGCTCTGGAAGGATAAAAGGAGGAGTGTCAACAGTGTTGGACGAGAGAGGACCAGGCTTTGAATTTATTTTGTGATTTTTGTGCAGCAGTCGTTCGCGAGGGGATGCCGCTTTTCTTTTGTATTAGTTTGTGTTTGTTTATTTTATAAAAGTCTTTAAATGTTCGCCGGTTCCCGCCTCCTTCTTCTCGATCATTGACTTTATTACATTGGTGCTGAAACTCGGGAGGAAGGAGGGACATGCTGTCAGAGAGCCCTCAATGCTGGGTCGCCGTGATTTTGCCAAGACATGTTCCTGGATCAACATCTTCTGATGATCCTGGATCAACATTATTGTCCAAAAATATAGACTTAACCCAATCCCTACCCCAAACCTAACCTTACCCATATTTTTTTTTTTTCCTAAAATCAGTGGGGAATGATAGTTGATTAACAAGGGTGTAGAAGCACCTAACTCTGGTTTTAAGCCTAAAACAGATATTTTCTGAAAAGTTCTATCTCTGTTCTGTTTGGTTGATTGGAATGTTGTTCCAGGATAAACAAGCATGTTGATCCAGGAAAATGTTGTACTTGCCGAAATCAACTCTCGCCCTCAATGGTGAGGGGGGTCACATTGCTAAGGAAATCAGGCAGCATGTAGAAGCGATGGCTGCCGAGGCAGTGGACGAAGGGCTCGCTGCCATGATCCTGGGTCGAGGAGGGGTGGGTGCCATTCAAGAGGGAACAGAGGAGTCGGGACTGTTCACCTGAAGGCCGGAGCCTGTTGCTGTCCACCATGACTGGAGACAAGCAGGGAACGGAGGATTCGCTGCCGACTGCTTTCGATAGGTTGAGCCATCGCCATCCGCCAGGATGCAGAGGAGTGTTGGACGCAGTGTTGTAGTCGAGACCAGCTCATTCCAGTCCGAGTCCAGATCGAGTCCAGAGAGGGTCGAGTCCGAGTCAAGACCGAGTTCAGAAAGGGTCGAGTCCGAGTCAAGACCGAGTTCAGAAAGGGTCGAGTCCGAGTCAAGACCGAGACCAGAGAGATTGGGTCTCAGACAAGACCTATAGAAATCTTCAAGAGTATGTAAAATGTTAGGTGGAAACAATAAAGGGTAAAAGGGCCACATAGTATGTGGTGTAAAGGTAATTTTATTAGTATTATGAATTGTTACTTGTCAATATTAAGTGCTCATTTTCACATAACATCGTTGTACCACTATACACATCCATATAACCTTTCTAGTACACATAACATTACTGTACGACTCTATATTGTAATTCTACATAACACTTCTAGTACAAGTAACATTACTGTACCACTATACCTGTAAATGTTCAACTGTAACAGCTTTTACATAACTTTTAACCTTGAAGCTTAACTAATGACTGCTAATATCCTTACAATGGCTTGGATTATGTTCACTTTAGATGTTGTGAAGATTACAGATGGGCAACTGTAGTATTACAACTACTTTTCAAAAAAATAAGTGAGGAGACCATCCTGCTACCCAACCAAGCACGATGTGGTCTCATGATCAATCCACCCAGACTAAAAACTCTCTCTACTGGTGCAGAGGAAGCGGGGACTGACAACAGTTACCATTTTATCACTTTCTGTAACAGCATCGGATAATCTAATGCTATTTTCCCTGGATGGTGCGTTTTAAGGGTAAAATACACACTAGTCCAAGTTTTTTTTTAGTTACGGAGGGCATACACACAAGAGCCGACTGACTGTCCAGGAAAATTTCATGCAAAAGTGTGTATGTGCCAGGGGAAGAAAGCTGGATGAAATGCCATATAAGTTCAATGCATTCTGTCAGACATTTTTTTTTGGGGGGGGGGGGGGGGGATGTTTAGTGTTGAGACAGTCAGTCTGTGTCTGTATTCATTATATAATTTAATTAAACGATTTTTTTTTTTAAATTTTTTCTGTGACCATTTTGTCCTACTTTGTAAAAAATAACACAATTGAGAGAAATAATGTAGCAATGTGGCTTTCTGGAAAGCGGGATCACTACAGGCGGATGGCAGGAGGGTAACTTAAGGCGGGTGACACACTGGCTGCGTGGCATCTCTGCTGCGTGCCAGAAGCGTGGTGGCTGCTTCGCGTTTTCTGTGTCTTTACACACCAGAAGCGTGCCTGCATGCGGCGCTTGGCGCACTGCTGCTGCTGTAGGTGACATAGAGGGAGGCAGCCGAAAAACCAGGCTCTTGTCTTCATGACAACAATATCAACTTTTTTTTTTTTTTTTACACACCTACTGATAGGACAAAATAGAGTATGTTTGACAGGTGCAATATTTGAAAATCGATCATTATTAATTTATTTTCTAAATTACATTTATATCTGAATTTATGCCAACCTATAGACTTTCAAATATCAAAATGTCATGAATTAATATGTATTTGTGTACAAAATGACATATCTTCCTAGTATATTTTGCCTGGAAACGCTTCCAACATGCACGCGTGTCACGTTAAAAATATGCGTCGGTTCTATTTCTAGCATGCACGGGTTTTCCGCGCGTCTCACGCAGGCAGTCTGCAAGATCTAACCTGTTAACATGGGAGCCAAATTAAAAACAGACACGCCACGCAGCTGAGATGCTTGCGCCACACATCCGGTGTGTCGCTGGCTTAACGTCTCACGTCAAAAGAAAATCACCAGTCATTGGATGTGTCAATCAATTTCAATTTAACATCAATTCAAATGAACATTAACATACAGTAATAATCATGAAATATTTTGATTGGGACTCGAGTGGACTCGGGCATAAGTCCGATTCCTAATATGTTCGAGTCCGAGTCAATACCGAGTCAAAATGCACACGAGTCCATGACAAGACCGAGACCATTAAAATACGGTCTCGAGACTGAGTCCAAGACCGAGTCCGAGTCTCGAGTACACAACACTGGTTGGACGATCATCCAGAGATGTCCAGTACCATTGCATGGCACCGCGAGTGAGAGTGATTGTAGAGCACAATCTTTTGGGATTTACAGCACTTACAGTAATTCACATAGTTCAATAACCACATTGATGCATTCAGGATTAGTAAAAAATAAGAACATCTGACTTATGACATGTTTGATAATAAATATGTATTTATATTGAGATGTACATTTAAATATTAAGATGTATTTTTATATATTCAAACTTGCATTTATATATTCAGATTTGTATCTATATATTTAATTTTATATCTCTATATTCAGATTTTCATTTTAATATTCAGTTTTACTTTTATATAATTCAGATTTGTATATATATATATATATATATATATATATATATATATATATATATATATATATATATATATATATATATATATATATATATATATATATATATATATTCAAATACATAATTATTTCCTGTTTGTCGCCTCATACTAAGAATATAATTGTGCATATTTATGACTGAAAAATTTACTTTTAAAATACAATTAATTCAGAGAAAGAATATATTCTTATTTTGCTGAATGAATTATATTCTATTATTATTTTATATAAATTATATAATCATTTAATTATATTTGTGTGTGTGTTTCCTGAATATTCAGAAAGTGTCTTTATACAGTATGTTTCTTATAAGTGAAAATACATTTCCACTAGTTTCCAACAATTATTCCATAGTGATCTGTAAATCAACCTAGAGCACCATACCCACTGTATAATTGGATTACCTTAATGCAGAAACACTCTTTTGATCTTCTGTTTAGCTTCAAATTAGTCCACGAGAGCTGGCAGAAAGAGCATAACATACATTAAACTATATATTTAAAACTTTCATGAACTATTAATGCTTTTTTGGGGGGGTATCTGGAAAGGGCCAAAGTTACTGTTTAAGGGTACTACTGTACAGTGAACAAAATGATAAACACAACAATTTTGTTTTGTTTTCGCCTTTTATTGTGACCACCCTAAGGCCTACATGTACAATAATTATCCTGTCTAGTCAGCATCTTAATATGCCACACCTGTGGGGTGGATGTATTATCTCGTCAAAGGAGAAGTGCTCATTAACACAGATTTAGACAGATTTGTGAACAATAATTGAGAGAAATAAGAAATCTTTGAGTTCAGCTCATGAAAAATGGGGGCAAAAACACAAGTTTTGCGTTTATAACTTAGTGCAGTGTAGAAAATGTGTTCATATTTGCAAAGATATGGACAGTGTTTTATTTTTTTACTTGAATTTAGTTTTTCTAGTACATGAAGATAAACATCTGATTACAGGGTAGTTAAAATGTATGTAGAAATACATTCTTAAGGGTGATTTGTACCACATTGACCTTCATTGTAAGGGCAATTGTTCTTCAGAATATGTTTATTTTGTGTTGCTCATTGCTGGTGTTGGCTTATGAACTAAAATGAAGTAAATGATGACAGAATTCGAATTTTTGGGTGAACCATACCTTTAAGAATCAAGGCAGATGAAAAGAAAAAAAAATCATCAACCTTTTTTTTTTTTATATATATAAATCCATTTTATAAACTGGTTAGGTTATTAACTGGGGCTCATGACTTTTAATCCTTCCTTTTCGTTTCTGCACAGGCATTGGAAATAGCTGGAAAAAAAATCTTCAACAGTCTTTTCATTTTCTTTTCTCTCTTTCTTTCTCTCTCTCTCTCTCTCTGTGTGTGTGTGTGTGTGTGTGTGTGTGTGTGTTATGCAGGCAGTGGCAACACAGCAAAAACGGACTAAGCCAAGCGTTAAATTGTGTCTTTGAGGAAATGAATAAATAAAATTGAGAAACTAATTCCTTGACGGTGCACATCTGTTATGTGTGAGAGTCATATAGACTGTTCTGCCAATGTTCTGATGGTTCTGCTTCAACCAGGCCAGTGGCTGACCAGCTAATCTCACACCCTCATGCATTCGCTGTTCTCTTTTATTGATGCTCTCGCGTTAAAGGTGAATGATTTCTGTGTGATTTCTGCACCTCTTGAGACACCGAATGGAATTACCAAATGGAACAGGCTTCCCAAACAGCTCTTCTGCTTACCTAAAATTATTCAAAATAAAACCCATTATTACAGAGTTAAAATATTTGTGGAACACTGAAACCTTATCCCTATGAATATTCCTCTATTTCTTTAGTTTATATACAGTACTGTATACCTTTACAGTTAAAACACCTGAATCAGTGAAGAGTATACAGTGCATTTTCTTTTACAATAACAACAACATTTTTTTTTATCTAACTGGGATCTGACTAATAATAATTTCACATTAATTTAATTACTCATTAGTTATGTACAAAAATGTACTCGGTTACTAAACGTGACCTTGGTTCCCTTTCAGTCAGTCACCATCGACCGTCGAATGAGGATATTGCTTCAAAAGATCAATCTACTTTGAGTGTAAACTAAACGAGCCAGTGCACATTGGCATGCAATTATTGCATCCAGCTGCAGATGATCACAACATGTGTATAAAAAGGCAGCAGGTGCCATGCATACCAGCTTTTTGCTGAGGAGCCGAGCGACACATCATTTTTCCCCATCCAGTGTCTTTAAGTGATTACGAGTTCAACGCTCTTGGAAGCTTCCGGTGTTGGCGGTACGGCGCTTCAGCGGTTGTCATTCCAAGTCGAGCAGATTGCGCTCTTCAGCCTGCACTGCCCATTGTGGGAAGATGACCATCTTGGAGCTGTGAGCCAGGCTCTGTTTCCTTCACGGGGTGGAGCTCATTTGCCTCTGCTGCAATATAGTGTTATAGTTAGTTCCCCGAACTAGTTGTCCTCACGACAGCCCCTCCCTGGTCAGATTTGTCTGAGGAAGGATCCACTGACTCAGAGATGGGGCACCCTATGGCACCAGGGTCCAATCCTCTGGAAACTTGGTTCTTGTTGACCTACCCCAAGAGGTAGTGGACACCATCACTTCGGCTAGAGCACCGTCTATGAGACTTGCTTTCGCTTTGAAGTGGAACCTGTTTGTCGAGTGGTGTTCTTTTTGAGGAGAAGACCCCTGGAGATGCCTGATCAGGGTCGTGCTTTCCTTTTTGCAGCAAGGGCCGGGGCGAAGGCTGTCTCCCTACACCTTCAAAGTCGAGGTTGATGCTGTGTACCATGGTGTAATTTTGGTGTCTTTGGAAAGAAGACCCTTTGGGCTGTACTTTTTATCAACCAAAGTTTATAATGTTAAAAAATATTATGCCTTGATTTTTATTTTATTTTTACCACACTGAATATATTTTATTTATTTTATATAAAAATACATAAAATCAGTCCTGGAGCAATCTAGAAGAATAATGGGTTGAAAGCCAAATGTCTCATGAGTTTCTATGTTAAATCTGAAGATGATACCATGAAAAATTAGGTTCCTGCAACCATTTTTCTGAGACTATGTCTAGTCCCTCCACTCTCCCAAATATATATATATATATATATATATATATATATATATATATATATATATATATATGAAAAATTAACAACTGTATTGATGTTTCAGACATGCCAGGTTCCACCACCAACCAATCACAGCGCACTCCCTCACCTGAATACTAATCACTCCCACCTGATCCTCATCCACCTGCAATCACCATATCACTACAAATACCACACACATGCACCCAGTCAGCGTCTGTTCTCATTTGCAATAAGGTCCTACCTTCTTACATGTATTCTTACTCTAAGGACTAACTCTATCTCTACTTAATTCTCTCCAGCGATCTCCAGAAGCTCCCTGTTTTCTTCGTGCATGTGTGTGTATCCACTTCCTCCAGCGTCTGAAACAATTCTACTATGGATCCCTTCATCACTGCCTCCAGCACCAAAACATCACCCAGCACTACCCGCTCCTCTGCTTGTGCCTCAATAAACTGTGTTTCTGTTACTTTCAGCCTCCTGTCCTGGTATTCCGTAACAGAAGACCGGACCAAGACCGATCGGCATGAGCCTCACGCACCCCTTCCGGGACCTGGTTGACGCTTTGCGTTGGACACTAACCACTCTTCCCGTATCCCCATTACCTGCGAGCACTTCCGCTGACAACACCACAACTTTCTCACCTGCCTTGCACGCCAGTCCCATGGCCAAGCTGGTGCCCTACTCTGGTTCGGCGGAGGATTGCAGCGGATTCCTGCTCCAATGCTCGCTGGTACTGGAAATGCAACCACACTTATACCCTAAAGCGGCTAAAAAGTGGCCTTCCTGATATCTCAATTACAAGGTAAAGCACTTCAGTGGGCCGATTCAATTTGGTCACAGAAGAACCCAGTTATCCAGTTTTATTCTAGCTTCATCAACCATTTCCGAGAAGTTTTCGGCAAACCAGCTTGGGACTCTTCCATTGGTGAGAAGCTTTATAACTTGAAACAGGAAAAAATGTCTGTTTTAAATAAAGCTTATGTCGTTTTAGTTTCATATTGTTCATTATTAGTTTCATAGGTTGTTTGTTGTTAAAAATTAAGTCTTTCATATTGCGCTGCAACTTGTCATTGTTGACCAATTGCTTGCGGTGTTGCCAGTAGTAGTGGGAAGTTCGGATCATTTTACTGACTCTGATCTTTTTTGAGTCTCGTTCAGCAAAATGAACTAATATTTTCTCTTCCCATCTCTTTGGGACTGACAGAAAGAATAAAAGACTCGGACCTCACCTGTTGATTCAGAACCCATATGTTGTGTAATGCGCATGTGCGGTCAACACAAAATGAACAAATCAGTCTCTGAGACAACTCGATAGTCCTGAGTCATATTAAAGATTTGTTCAAAATGAACGACACGCCACATACTGCATCAAGATTCAAAAATGGATATCCGGCAATTAATAATAGTAATAATAAAATTTGTTATTTTTAATAGAAGTCATCACTCATCAGCAGCCATTCATCTCATCTCCGGTTTATTTGTGTTCGTATACATACAATATCCACGATCTGCCAATATAGTCCAATGGTGCGTACATTTGAAGAGATAATAATTTTATGAAATGTTTGTAAAATATTTTGTCATACAGAATAACATTTCTATTTTATTTTACACTGATTTATGCGATCTGAAGAGCTAAAACCGCTAACAGAGCTAACGATTACTCTCTTATTGATTTGCGTCAGCTATGACATCAGTGGGATATCATTAGTTTGTAAAGCTGTCAATCATCTCACGTGAACCACGTGACCAAAAGGATGTCCATCTGCAATGAAGCTGTCTGTGTCATTGCAGTCTGTGTCATTGATAAAAATATATGAAAGACAAAATTTAAAAAAATTTTTGATTCCAGCTTGTTAAATGTGAATATGTTCTAGTGTCTTCTCTCCTCTGTTACAGTCAACTGAATATCTTTGAGTTGTGGACAAAACAAGACATTTGAGGACCATTCCTGGGCTTTTGGGTAAACAATGATCCACATTTTTCTGACATATTATAGACCTAACAACTAACTGATTAATTGAGAAAATATTCAACAGATTAATCGACTATAAAAATGATCCGAAATCGCTAATCATTACGTACAAGTGTATTGCATTGGAACCCCTGGATATAAGCCTCCCTCTCTACTCCTCTTTTAAAAAAATTGTTCTCTCTGTTTTGTCATTTAGTAAACTTTATAGATTTCAACCTTATTATTCCTTCTTGAGTCTCTTTAACAAGAACTTAGATGAATGTATGAATTGAATAGTGATTATGTGACCTATATGAGGGAACAACCAGTGATACCCTTGGTAGTAATATCAAATGATAGCCTATAGCGATGTCATCAGGATACACATACACCGGTAGGCAGTGGCCCACCTTACCGTGACCACGATGTGGTCACCCAGAATTTATAGTTTACCCACCTACATATTTTTACCACTACACCTCTGGATGTGACTGTGAGGGCTGTAATACAGCCTGTGGAGCGCGTGTACAAAATGGCTTAAAATACTTAAAAGGTGTTCAAATTATACATTTTTGTGACAATACAACAATTACCTGATTAGTCAAGTGACAGTTCTGTCAGCTGTCCCAATCGAAATATGAGTCTTGTATCTCAGCGTGCAGCAGGTTGCTGTAGTGCAGACAAGATGCGCTGATGAGAAGCGCGTTCCGAGAGAGTTCATGAATTCGAAGACTGGGTTCGAATGACTGATTTACTCTAATAGTTTGTGTTGATTTAATTTATTAATTCAAATCTATGTTGAATAAATACAGGAATTTTCCTCATTATAAACTTGAAAGCTGCGAGAATTATTAAAACCATGCGATATAGCTACACCCATAGAAATTTAGGACCTGATTAAATATAACTTTACACAGAGATTAGAAAAATAAAATTCCAATTCAAACTTTTTCAAACCGTTTTTAGTCCTGGAAATTGTTATTTTAAAATCGCATGGCATTTCCATGTTATTCATGTCCTTACAGACTAAATGCAACTGGTGCACGCTCTTAAAATCACTTAAGCTGGTCCAGCAGTGTGATTGTGTGAATGCTCTGTTACCTGTTCCTCCTGTAATCACATGCCTTAAACACATCTGTAAACCCCACTTTGTTCCGGGACCTCGCAATTTACAAATTAAGCACTGCCCTTTTCTAGTCCTCACAGACCATAGGAACCTCAAATATTTATGTATCACCAAGAGGCTGAATCCAAGACAGGCCCGCTGGGAGCTATTCTTCACCCGCTTCAACTTTTCCATCTCATATCGCCCAGGGGCCAACAACATTAAGGCTGACGCCCTGTCCCGGTGTCACGTCCCCGAAGAAAACCTAGAAGAACCTGAAACCATGCTTCCTGAGAAATTCATCGTCAGCCCCATTACCTGGTCCACAGAGATCTTACCTTCATTCAATCCCTCTGCCAACACTCCGCCGGGTTGCCCACCAGGACATTTATACATCCCCAGGACACGGCGCACTCCACTCATCCGATCCGCTCACACATCTCTTGGCACTGGTCACCCGGGGGTCAATGAAACCGTCTCGCTGCTAAGGGAACGCTTCTGGTGGCCCAACATGGCATTGGACATCAGAAGGTACGTGAACGAATGTGTCACAGGTCGGAGTGGACCACAGGTGTTGCGAGTCACGCCCCTTCCTAGTTTCCACCTCGAGGAGGTCCCAAGAGCACCCCAATGACCAGACACACGAGAGAAGTTAAGTATAGTTAAAACAAACTTTATTTAAAAATATAATTTAGGGAAGGGGAAAGGGGGAATCTAAAATTAGATTTTCGTCTCTTGACAGGAGGGGACTGGGCCTGAGAAATCTGGAGGTCGTTAGGTAAGTGATCACAAGGGGAGGGGAAAAAGGGCTCTTTCGTCCTTTCGCAGAACTCCCACCAATCTCCTGACTGATCATAGGTCCTTCCTTATTGGCTTGATTTCCTGTCGCGCCCTTCTCTTCTCCTGAAGGCAACAGAAACACACGAGGAGTAATGGGTGAAACGGAGACAAATGCCTTGTTCCTATATCCGTTGCTCTTCGACTTTTACTTCACCAACGTCTGGACAGCTCCACTACTCCAATAGACCTCCTAGGTAAGTACGAGGTAACACACAAGTTCCTGAGGGCACAGGTAAGTAACAAAGGTATGTAGCAAGGTAACTGGGTCTTTCCCCAGGATGTACACCGGTGTATTCGAGGTGAGTAGCTTTTAACTCGTAGCACAGGTAGGTATTTAGCAAGGTGACTGAATCTTCACGCTGGGCTTACAGAGCGTATTCAAGGTCAGTAGCTGTTAGCTCGTGCAGACGGGTAAGTATTCAACAAAGTGACTGTATCTTCACGCTGGGCTTACAGGGCGTATTTAAGGTCAGTAGCTTTTAGCACGTGCAGACGGGTATGTATTCAACAAAGTGACTGTATCTTCACGCTGGGCTTACAGGGCGTATTCAAGGTCAATAGCTTTTCCCACAATATCCGCACAATACCTTGTCTTGCATTCACACTTCACCTCCTTCAGGTTGGGTACTGGGAACGGAGTTATGGGCGTGCATATATGGGATAGGTGGGCACCGCCACAGCAGCCTACGTTCTCTCCAACAGGAACTTTTCTCTGCCTAGAGGGCGAGTACAGACAACAGGGACACAGCACAACACTGCAAAATTTCAGGTGTACCCACGTCAAAGACAGACTCACCCACTGCACTAAACACACTTCAGTGATTTTTAAGGTTGGTACTCCACACCCGGTCGGATTTCGTCCTGGAGGAGTTTACAGTCGCTGGCAAGGTAAGTGCTCCAAACTTTGCGGTGTAGCCACAGCCAAATAACATCCGTTCAACCCCACTTTACTTCGGCTCACCCACTCGTCTCGTCCTCCACGATGGGGCCGCTCAACAAGCTATTAATCACTCCAGCAGATATTAGTTATCCATATCCAAGTATGAACAACGATCTTCGTGATACTGATCTTCTCCCGCTCTCTTTCTCATCCAGATATAAACAATGATATAAGCAATCCAATGTCCTCACAGTCTTCGTGATACTGATCTTCTCCCGCTCTCTTTCTCATCCAGATATAAACAATGATATAAGCAATCCAATGTACTCACAGTCTTCGTGATGCTAATCTTCTCCTGCTCTCTTTCTCTCCCCAGCTTCTTACAGACACCCGGAAGTGTTATCGTTGTTCCACAATGGCACTATTTTCCTGCGGGACCTTCATACAACAGACACGGGTGAGTATGATTTCTTTTCACAAAACTTCGCTTTGGCAAACCTGTTCCAGTAGTCGTATTTAAATCCTCCAATTCGCTTAGCGACTTCACAATTGCTCTCATCTGCTTCGCCCTACTCCAGCGCCCAAAACACTCCCTCTCCTCGTGGTGTTCCTTGGAAAGCAAAACAACACACCCTCCTGTATCTTCAATGCATTCTTTATACTCCCTTCAGCGTCCAAACTGCCCCATCTGCGATCACCACGTCATTGAACACACCTGCTGAAGATTTCCCTTGATTCGGGCTGTCCGGAGTTTCCGGAAGTGACGAGTGCTTATACATTTCGGTCCGGGCGGAACTTCTCCTCTCACTTTCGGTTCCGCCCTCGAAGTCACTCCGTGACAGATGTACAGACTGCGCCATCTCCAATAGTTCACGCCATCTACCATCAGGCAAGCTCCACCCTCTGCCCGTCCCTAACCACCCGTGGTCACCCGAAGATCACTGATCTTCCTTCTTCTGACAATAATACATGTATCCTGGTCATTGTATCGTCTTCTCCCTCTGAAAGGTCTACCCACAGCCATGGAAACAACCGAGTTAATGTTTAACCATGTCTTCAAATACTTTGGCATTCCAGAAGACATTATCTCCGATAGAGGTCCCCAGTTCATCTCCCGGGTATGGAAAGCGTTCCACTCACTCCTAGGTGTGGCCATCAGTCTGTCTTCCGGATACCATCACCAATCCAATGGGCAGACAGAGAGGAAGATTCAGGAGATCGGCCGCTTCCTCCGTACCTTCTGCCATGGCCACCAGGACTCTTGGAACCAGTTCCTAGGGTGGGCCGAGTACGCACAGAACTCCCTGCTAGTACTCCTCTATTCATATAGATGGCATTCACATTGATAGCTGTGATCACACAGTAATAGCGAGAAGATTTGCACTCAAACAGATGGTAATCATGCGGATACAGGCACATTCAACATAAAACACACTCAGACATGTATAAAAAACACCATTAGAACCTTGTGTTTTTGTTCCCTACTTGCCTGATTATTTGTGGGAACTGGGTGATCGGGGGAAAAAGCATAGAGAAGGAGGATCGGCCAATCATAGCCCAAAGCATCTTTGGTCTTTGAGTAATAAATTGAGCAGTGAGGGTTATCTTCTGAGGCGAAGAGGTCAACCTTGGTATCGCAGAAGATCTCCCAGATCCTCTGAACTGTCTGTGAATGTAGTGCCCTGTCACCTGATGGGATATTGCTCCTTGATAACATGTCTACTCCTTGGTTCAATTTGCCCGGTATATGCGCTGCTTTCAGGAAGGGAAGGTTGAGTTGAGCCCATTCCAGGAGGCACTCAACCAGCGTTAAGAGACGCCCTTGTGAAGAGCCTTTCTTTGGGTGGGGGTCGGGAACAATGAGCTCTTTGCAATATTGACCCTGAGTCCCAAGCATTCCAGATGGCTGAGGAGGAGGGTCCTGTGTGATATTAATTCTGTCTCTAACTGGGCTAGAACGAGCTGGTCATAAAGGAGGTTGAGAATGCAGATTCCCATCTGTCTCAAATGGGAGAGAGCCGCATCCATGCACTTTGTAAAATGGACAGCCCGAAGAGGATGATCATGTATTGATAAGCCACACCCTAGAATGCAAATCTCAAGAATCCCATGTGAAGGGTGGCTATCTGGATATGAAAAGTATGCATCTTTGAGGCCCAGAGAAAAGAACCAGTCTCCTGTGTGAATTTGCATAAGATTCAATGGATAAAACTAGCACATACTGTTTGAACATATTATTTGTGTGCATCCCTAAATAAAACATAAAATATTAATAAATAAAACAATTAAAACTACAATGAAACAAATAAAAATAATATAAATCCTAAAGTAATTAAAGAGCAGGCTATATGTTTTTTAAAGTGTTCTAATATTGTGTTGGAGTCCCATCTAAAGTCAGAATCACCGTAATTTCCCCAGAATATAAATTTATACATAGTCATTTGTCCATGATTTCATATTATCCCCTTCATATTAAGCCTACTCTGCTCTGATTGGTCAGCTGGCCAGGCATGTTGTAATTGTCAAAAAGAGTAGGACTTGAGCAAGTTAGCGAGTTCTACCATCTGTGTGGCCAAGTCCACGTTTGTTTTTTTTTTTTATGTTGCGGGTTGTGGCGACCCCAATAACGTCTCATTTAAGCACTGGAATGCAAATTTACCAGGGCAACCTCAACTGAAAGAGTGTATTTTACACATCAGAGCGCGGTTTTTAAAGGTGGATCACCCTCGAAACAAATCACAGTTTGACTCCTAACCCTAACATTGTGGGTTAGAGTCTTGGATAGGCAATACCACAAATGAGGTGCCCTTGAGTAAGGCACCAAACCCCAACTGCTCCCGGGTGCCGCAGCATATATGGCTGCCCACTGCTCCAGGTGTGTGTTCACGGTGTGTGTGTGTGTGTGTGTGTGTGTGTGTTCACTGCTGTGTGTGTGTGTGCACTTTGGATGGGTTAAATGCAGAGCACAAATTATGAGTATGGGTCACCATACTTGGCTGTATGTCACGTCACTTTCACTTTCACTTTTTTTACTTTTCACTCACTGATTAAGTAAGTAGCAATTGGGAGGGTATTGTTGTGACAACCCTTTGTAACCCTAGCATTCACCTGTAATAAAACAATGATATAGTGCTCCAATCAGTTCTTAAAACAATGACATAAAACATTTTGTTTTGTTTAACACTTGTGCAAGCGAATTGTGCCCACAGCTAAACTTAGTAAATAATGGGTTCGCAGTGAATTATCAGAACTACTTTACTACTTTAGCAGTAGTAGTAGTAGTAGCCCTTTATTGTCACTAGTCACAAGTACCAGCGAAATTAGCCATCAACCTGTCCATACATACTTATACACAACATACATACGTATGACAAGGGGGAAGACAGTACAAGAAGACAGGGAATTGAGGAAGAATATAGCGTAACATGAGGAAAGGGAGGAAAAAAAACCCCCGCCATACTATGCACCTTTGGGAGTGTGAGAACCAGTGCTTTAAGTATATAAGTACAGACCAAAAGTTTGGACACACCTTCTCATTCAAAGAGTTTTCTTTATTTTCATGACTATGAAAATTGTAGATTCACACTGAAGGCATCAAAACTATGAATTAACACATGTGGAATTATATATGGAATTATAAAGATAACAAAAAAGTGTGAAACAACTGAAAATATGTCATATTCTAGGTTCTTCAAAGTAGCCACCTTTTGCTTTGATTACTGCTTTGCACACTCTTTGCATTCTCTCGATGAGCTTATTGGGTGACGGGATGGGGGGCTTATGATATTAGACTTCGTAGCCTATAATAAAAGATAATGAATTTCAAACCTTAACCAAACACATTTTTATTCAAAGATCAAACATCCGTAATTACTCTTTAGTCTGCCACAAGAAACAACATTAAAATCATGAACTCAAATGTCATTGTAAAAAAAAAAAAAAAAAAAACTATGACTGTTGTAACAGTGCGTAAATCAGACCTTTCTGTAACGCTAATGATCTTAAACTTATTTTTTGTACACAGTGCCGCGAACTGTCAATCACTGCTGTACGCGTGCATCACTGTCCTCCTCGCAGCTGCAGCAACTTGCACTCTCTTCATCAAGCTTTAAAACAAAAAGGGAACAAACAGGTAATATTGTCTTTGTGCATATAGATTAATTAGATAAATCATTATCGGTTGCACTTTATTTTACAGTACGTGTACTAACATGTACTTATAGTGTACTTACAGTTTATTTATCTAAGAAAGTTCTGGTAACACAAGGTAAACATGGGGTAGGGTTAGGTTTAGGGGTAGGTTCAGGGTTAGTACCTAGTTATTGCATAGTTATTGTTATTACTATAATAAGTACATAGTATGTACTCTCTCTCTCTCTCTCTCTCTCTCTCTCTCTCTCTCTCGGGTGCGCGTGTGCGCGCTCTTTCTCTCATGCCGGTGACAGGTGCAATATTTGAAAATCAATAATTATTAATTTACTTTTTAAATTACATTTATATCTGAATATATGTCAACCTATAGACTTTCAAACATCTACGTGTCATGAATTAATATGAATCTGTGTACAAAATGACATATAAACATATTTTCCTATTGTATCTTGCCTGAAAACGCTTCCAGCACGCTTGCGTGTCACGTGAAAAATAGGCGTCGGTTCTATTTCTAGCATGCACGCGTTTTTCGCGCGGCCCACGCAGGCAGTCTACAAGCTCTAACCTGTTAACAGGAGAGCCAAATTAAAAACAGACACGCCACACAGCTGAGACGCTTGCGCCACAAATCTAGTTTGGCGCCGGCCACGCGCTGGCGCTCTCTCTCTCTCTCGCTTGCGCGCTCTTTGGCCCATACAGTTAATGAATAATGGATCAACTATAACAGCCTACATCGCACATCCTGCGATGTGACTATCGTGGATTCGTACATCGCGATATCGATGCTTAAACGACACATCGTGCAGCCCTAATGTAGAGTTCATGTATTTGTAGGCCTGGAGAGCCGTCATGCTGGCATTCAAATCTAGGTGCCTCAGTCTGCAGATTTTGATAGTGACACAACAAGTTGCCATGGAGACAGCTTTGATCAGTTCCCAGAAAAGTCAACAATCAGCAGGTGTCTGTAATAGTGGGCGGAGGAATGCAAGAGCGTCTCGCTGCAGTGCTCTTCCAGGATAGTTGTTGTAGATATCTTCAACGTCCTCTACGGAAAGAGCCGCGAGACACATGACCTGCCACCTCTCCCATGCCTCCATCATGTAGTCAGCTGCGAACATTCCGGCAGGGCAGTCAGGTTCCCCTGAACCCAAGTTTCTCGTCGAGAAGATGGTGTCAATTGCGTTGAGAGACCAGTTGATCAAATCCATGATTTTTCAGTTTGGAAAGCAGTGCAGAGAGAGTCTCTCAAAGTAAGACATTCAGTAGTATGGTGCTTTACCTGGAAATCTAAAGCTGCACTAGGTATACATGTTATATTAGCACAAAAACCTGGGCCCGTATTCACAAAACATATTAAGGATATGAGTAACTCCTAACTTGTCGATTTAGGAGAAAATCTTAAAAATAGTGGGTGTGTCAGTCCTAAAATTTAAGACTCTTAAATTTTTGCTCTGACTATTTAACTATAACTATATTTAACTTATCTGACTATTTTTAAGTGTTTTAGCACTAAAACTAGCTCCTAAATCTGTGAAATGTTGGGAGTAGTGAAGAGGACTTCTAAGTAAGACCAAATCTGAACCATATTAAAATAGCTGTTGCCAGCAATCTTCATCGGAATATAAACATTTTAAAAAAATGTAACGATAACGAGCTTTTAAAAAGGCTCGTTTTAAATCGCCTTTGGTTTGGATGTTATCCCAACTCCAAATGTTTGATTATATCCTTAAAATAGCTTGCGTCCAGTTTGGTCTTCTTTTATGTGTACATGTCTTACTATCAGCCATGATTATTCTGCTAATTAAAAGGCTGTTTATATGCATATTACCAAAATGTTATTAGTCACTTAGTCACAAAAAAACAAAAATGCATATATATATATATATATTTGCACATCATGTGATTAATATTTCATATGTATTATATTTGCTGGTGGTCTGTGGCAAGCCTTTTTTGTGTGCACTTGAATAATTAGACTATGTAGGCAATTGAAGGCTCATTATTATGATTTATATGGTTTACTAATAAAAGGGCAACTAATAGTCGACTAATGCTTAAAATTAATGACTTCTACTCAACCACAAAAATCTTTAGTCGAGGGCAGCCTTAAAGCTGCAGTCGGTAACTTTTGACGCTCTAGCGGTTAATAAACAGAACTGCTTGCGTCTTGCTGAAGAACTTCGTAGCCGGAACTACTTCTCTCCGTTTATGTCTATGAAGAATCACAAAGGTACTGGGTTACTCCGCCGCTGTACCCCCAAAGCAATCGAAAATAGTCCGAATATAAACACTTATTATAGGTGCAACCTAGTGATTCAGGACAAGCTAAAAACACGGTTTGAAAAATGGATTCATGGTGTACTCACTTATTATATACATTTTTCTACATTTTGAACACAAACAAAGTTATGTACCGCAGCTGTGATTGGTTGTTTCTTACCGGGAGCGGATGACTTTCTGCAAATGGCAATAGGACCACTGGGAGGAGCTAGAGGAGCTTGATTTTTTTTCACAGATTATCTGTCTCATATTCTACTGTCAGGACATAATGACAGGTTTAACATATATGTAAAAAATATATTTTTTACAAAAGTTACCTACTGCAGCTTTAATGCATATTGACTAAGTGTTTACTGGAAGCATTCATATAAGAGGCTGACAAAAATTGCTAAATATATAGCCTACTTGTTTAATTAGTGACACTTACCCTGCATTTCAAAAATCTTTATTTGAATGTGGCAATTAACATTTTCCTTTTAAAACCTTTATTTGATTTTGGCAAAATAATATTGCGCTCTACCAAAATTTCTATTAATAAATCTCTGAACGAGACTATTAACCTATCACTGTGTGCATAGTTAGTAAATATGCTTACATCATCCATAGCAAAGAGGTCAACCTCGCCCTTAGTCTTAGCTTAAGACTTATGTCTATTCCTTAGTAAAAGTTTGTCTCAGCAGCTTTGTGAATAGGTTTTAAGAAAAAACAAAATCTTATCTTAAAACTTTTACTGCTGTTGAGGAGAACTCTTAGTGATAAGATAAAATGTTTTGTTTAAACGGGCCCTAATATTTTAAGCAACTCAATTGAAAATATACCCATAACGTATCAATCATACTTACAGGTTGGGGTTCTGAGAGCTTGTTAAACAAAGAACAAAGAAACAAAGAAAAAACTATCAGTCCTTGATAAAATGACATGCACAAAACAAAAGGTTTGAATTGTATTTATGTGGTATCCTTAAGCACAGTGTCTTCTCAACATTATGTAAACACACTAATTAGCCTAAGTGTTTGTGTGCAGGTCAGACTCTGTTCATATTTTGTGGGCAGGCAGGGGATTACACAAATGTGTTACCCAGTGATGTATAGACGGTTTCAACGGCATCAACATAAACAAACGTTAATGCGCGTGAGCGCTTTTGTGGACCTAACTTAACTTCCGGTAGACTCCAAATAGAATCAATAACAACAGTCAAGTCCCTCTAGAGTAGATATTTTTTTTATAACAAACAAAATATGTTTGCTGAGTGGATCAGGCGGACTTAATGAAAATGCAAATTCATTCTTTGCCAGCAGGAGATGTTTTAAATCATAGACATAAAGCGCGAGAAATAGAGGTTTCCCCAGTAACAGCTGTAAACGAAGCAGAGCTGGTACGCTCACACGCTGCTTTATCAGGCATATAACATGCAAGTCCTCCTTCAGAAATACAGCGATATAAAAACAACTGTGCCTCGTTTTGATATTTAAACATAAATGTAAGGAATTCTTCTTATTATTAAACGTGCAGTACGTTACGTAATGTTATGTTACTCGTGTTTATTTAACGAAGCCTTTTTGAAAAATCGATCAGTTTTAAAATTGTGGCGAGTCTCCAAAAATAAATAAATGTATGGGAAACACATCCCGCAGCACAACCACCTGAGCCCAACTTCAGTTTACTCATCACCTTGGCTTTAACTGCGTTTGTAGAAGGCACTGCAGCCAGACCGATACAACACAGACCGGAAGTTAACTTAGGTCCAGGCGCGTGCGCCCGATGAAACCGTCTATACCGTAACAGGCAAAAGATGAGAAAATATGACGACTCGTTAAGGTGACTCTGATGTGACTCTCACGTACATATGTCTCTTTTGAGAGACAATAACTTTATCATGCACTTTTTTGATTAAAAACTTAGCACATTGTTTTCATTTGATAAGGATAGCTATGTTATAAACTGCAAAATATATCTTTTTTTGAAAACCCATATGAAAGATTTGAATTTATAATAAAAACTGCACATGTGGTGTGTCCATGCCTGGCTTCCTGTCTCCTAGCCTGCATAATTCTACATTCCATATTTCAAACACAGTCAAACAAATCTTGGAGATCACTCTTTCGTTACTTTGTAGCTTAGTCATTGTGGTTTTGCTTCGACAGCTGTAATTGAACAATAACATTGTGCCATGTTCTTTATTACAGATGACCAACCTGCTGAGTGTGGTTTGGAATTTGTGAGTCTCTTTTTAGTCTGTAGTTTTAGTCCATAGTCAGTACTATAATGAGGATAGGTAGATAAATAAATAAATAAATATCTCTCTCTCTCTCTCTCTCTCTCTCTCTCTCTCTCTCTCTCTATATATATATATATATATATATATATATATATATATATATATAAATATATATATATTAGTTCATGGTTATTATAATAATAATAATAATACTGGCCTAATGGTTAAAGAGGCTAAGCAGTTACCAGAAGGTCACCGGTTCGAGTCTTGGTGCTGGGCTGGCAGGTGTTGTAGGTGGGAGGGAGTGAATGAATAGCACTCTCTTCCACCCTCAATTCCCATGGCTGAAGTGCCCTTGAGCAAGGCACTGAACCCCAGTTGCTCCCCGGGCGCCGGATCTTGCAAGATTATTTTTATCTTACATATTTTTCATCTGTCATTGTTGAGTCTCAGCAGTGTTTTATTTCATAGATATATTACAAAGATAATCACTTAACCATGTGAGTTTATTAGAAAATAAATTAAGATTCAAACGGGCCTTTCCATTCCCAAACCCCTCATGTCACATTCCAAACCTCAGAGAGTCATTATTTACATCCAGCATAAGCTTTGTTAAAGTAACATCTGAAAAAAATGAAGAGATGTTAGCATATTCCACATGGAATACTTTTGTTCCTGCCAAATTTCACACCTTGTTTCATTGCTAGCTGTGGAAAACGTCACACAATTACCATCTCAGTGAAGATAAATACAGTGCTCCTGAGGACTCATGAATAACAAATGCACATAGATTTACACTTAAATATAGACAATTAGATTACTTCAAGTTTACATGTGGCCTGTTGTGCATCAAACCCAATATCATTATACACCCTAAACATAGAGGAGTTAAATCGTGCTCTGCTGTACATCATGAAAAAAACTAAAACATGTAAGCGGCCTGGCTGATCTGTATAGGGCACGGTGGGGATGTTACAGAACATGTCATATGTATGGGCTTTAGTTAATGGAGGCGAATAGAAAGCAGATTAAATATCTGCCATGGCCTGCATGTTTCCCACCAGCTACACTCGCTGAAGCACAATATCGCACCGGACATCTGAACTGGGAGGGAAAATCCATTCCTGTAGTTGGTGATCTGTATTAAATACCAAAGAGTGGAAGGGGAAGATACAGAACAAATGTCTTTAACACTGATATAGAACTATAATATAGAAAGAAACCAATCCCAAAACACACAGGATAAAACTAAGAGGCAAATTTCTGCTCATGCAGGCCTTACATGTCAGCACAGTGTTAAATCAAAGGTATTTGCTGTCGACTACACACAGATATTGTGTATTGCTTCCTGAGTTGGGCTGCACGGCGTGTAATACTGCAGCAGGATCTTGGGAAATCAGCATGTTGTCTTCTTGGCTCACGAGGTTGTCCTTACCCCCTTTAGAGTCATCTGCTGTTCATTTCAGCTCTTTGATTGTGTGGGTAGGAAGTGTTTCTCCTGGAGAGAGAATATTCCACACAGCTGCCAGTTTCTCTGTCAGGAAAGCTCTTTCACTTTGTCTTTCTTAAGAGATAATTCCCAGCCTGCAAAGCCGAACATATTGGTGATAATTGGCAAATAACCCTTGTGATTTCTAGTATTGAAAAGCATGTTAAGGCTTGCATATGTCTTGATGAACATTTCAATGGATTCATTTCCGTTCATTTCTTTGACACCAAATGCATTACTACTCTGGTTTGTTTAACTGTTTTAATTATATTATTGCACACAACAACAAAAAAATGTCGGCACCAATAGCCTCATGGGCTACGTGCTAAAATATAGAGCGATTGTGCTTAGGGTGTCCTGAGTTTGAGTCCTGGCTTGTGGATCTTTCCTGACCGGAAGGAACACAGATCCTAGGAAAACCAATATAGTCTTTATTAATCCAACAAAAGAGTAAATCCAACAGGGAGAACAGAAGGAAGACATATGTATAGAACTGGTAGAACAGACAAAACTGAACTGAAAGGACATTGCTTATAAAGACAGGCTAAAGAAGGAGCTAAGGAGACACACCTGGGAACTAATCAACAATCAAGGAGAGACAGAAACTGGATCACAGGGAAAAAAAAACACACACACACACACACAGACACAGACAAGTCCTTAGTACTGAGAGTAGCAGGGTCCCATTTCACTAAGGAGGTTCAACCAACTCTTAAATTTGAACTCTGAGTTGACTTACTCTGAAATGGGAAACCACGATTTTTCGGTTACAGAGCAGCTGAAATGAAATGGTTTATAATCAACTCTTCATTGACTGACTCTGAGTTAAGCGCGTGCGCCACAACTATAAAAAGCCATTATCAATGGAGCGGCGATATTATGATTCACCATGGCAACAGCTCCCGCCAAAAAGCTGTCTGCATACTTCAGACTCAATACAAATGCAATTATTCTCAGCGTTATAATATCACAGGTGAAAACTGGCAGAACGTTAGATTAATGTACTAATAGCTAATCATTTTATGGTATCTCATGGGCAAAAAAATTATATAAAATAATAATATTAATAATAATATTTTAAGAGCATTTTTCTTATTTTACAAATGATCAGCCAATAGAGTAAGAAAAATACGGCAATGGCTATTTACACTAAGTGGAATTAACATACTTTCTTAGCGATAGATCCTATTTACAGTAGGCTAAGTGCAAGTAACTCTAAATGCTATTCACAGAAAAATTGTAGAGTGAAAATCGTGATATATTCTATTTACCATGTGAAAGATGCAGTTCTTTGCAACTGTCACAGGGTCTGGTGTTTGTTCCCTGGGTAACCACTAGATGCCCTCATTCCCCACGATCCCTGTCTCCTCATTGCACTCAGCTGTCCCTGTTCATTAATCATTGCACACAGCCAATTCTCCATTAGCATCTTCATTTCCCTGTGTATATATATATACCCTGTCTGTTTTAGTATGTGTTACGGGTGTTGTGGAGCGGTAAAAACGACACCCATTCCTTCTTTACAAGTCCTGGTAGGAGAGATTCCTCTGGAAATGAGAAGGAAACAATTAATGATCAATTACTGGGCTAACCTCAAAGGTCATAAAGAAGATCATCCTACAAAAATGGTTTTAATGAATTGTTGGGAACAAAATAAATTGTGTAGAAAAAGTTTTGGATGGAGTAGTAAAGTGTATGTAGAAGAAATGGAGGTAAATAGGTTTAAGATGAGCCCAACAGTGGTGATTCCTGAAAATGAACCATGGAGTTATACAACTCCCCATATAGATTTACATCTGTTGGAAATTAAAAAAGCAGAACGAGAAGTAGACATGTCTTCAGCATTCTCTGTACACTTTAGAACACAATATCCTCAATACCTGCAAATATTTACAGATGGCTCAAAAGATCCAGAGCGTGAGACAACTGGAGCTGCCTTTTTAGTTCCAGAATGGGCAATGAGTTGTATAAAGCGAACATCCAATCATTTGGCAGTATATACTGTTGAAATGATAGCAATACTTTTGTCCTTGCAGTGGGTAGAAGATTATAAACCTGAAAAGGTTTTAATTTGTTCTGATTCAATCTCAGTTTTAAAGAGTCTAAGGTCTTTTAAATCCAGTCATCAAGATATTCTTTTTAGTATTTTACAGATATATTCTAGATTGGTTCAGAATGATATTTTAATCAGTTTTATTTGGGTTCCATCACACATAGGTATAAAGGGAAATGAGGAAGTAGATAAGTTAGCAAAACAAGCTTTGCAGAGAGAAGAAATAGAATTACAAGTTCCTCTAAGCAAGTCTGAAATTAAGGTTTTAATCTGGAAAAAGGTTATTGCAGAATGGCAAATAAAGTGGGACAACAACGAAAAGGGTAGATTTCTCTACAATTTAATTAACAAAGTAAGTAAAAAAATAAGACATATTGGTAAAACAAGGAAAGAAGAGGTTGTATATAATAGAATATTGCTGGGACATTCCAATCTCAATAGTACACTCAGAATATTAGGGAAGCATCCAAATGGACTACGTGAAGAATGCAAAGTAGAAGAAACAGTAACTCATGCAATTCTTGAATGTAAGAAATATGAGGAAGAAAGAAGTAGTATGATAGTTGAAATCAAGAAGAATGGAATTCAGGTGGTACATTTTAAATCTTTAATAAAATGGGCAAGTAAAATAAATAGTAAAGCTTTCTTTGAATTTCTTAAAAGGACAGGATTAATGAGTCACATCAGTCCAAAAATATGTAATGATGAGGAAAAAAAACATACATAAGTCGCACTGGACTATAAGTCCCATTTATTTAGAGCCAAGAACCAAGAGTTCACATTACTATCAACAGCCACGAGAGGGCGCTCTATGTTTTCAGTGTAGGCTACAGGAGCACAGAGCAGCATAGAGCGCCCTCTCTCAGCTGGAGATGGTAATGTTTTCTCTTGGTTCATGACTCTTAGTTAATTTCTCTTGATTCATGTCAAATTAATTTTGATAAGTCGCACCTGACTATAAGTCGCAGGACCAGTCAAACTATGAAAAAAAGTGTGACTTATAGTCCGGAAAATACAGTAAGTAAAATGCACTTAATTTAGATCCCCCCAGGAAACAAGACTAAGTATCTTATCTCATTTTCTTATATAGAAAATACATATTTATTTTATAATTTGTTGTTATATTTGTACTTGGAAAAAAAAGGAAGAAAAAAAGAAACACTTAGTAGGAAGAGCATTTTTTTTGTTTAAAAAATGTTTAAAAAAGGGGAGGAGACCGAAAGAAACTCTGGGTTTATCGAAGAAAACCTGCTCCTGACCAGGTTAGGTTCATAGAGTAACTGACTCTGAGTATAAGTTAGCTCTCTTTCAGAAACAGGCTTGACTTACCCTGCTTTCTCGGGTTTGACAAACCTCCCATTCTGAAACAGAAAACCTAGAGTTTCCCTCATTTCAGGGTTAACATACTCAGAGTTTTCACTTAACCTCCTTTGTGAAACAGGCCCCAGGTCATGGCACTCTTTGTTGTGTGATATAATTAATTCAGAATTATTTTAGCCAGAATGACTCTTTATTTTCAGAATTATTTTAAGTTAGTTACATATGCAATTATCAAAATAATTCATAAAATTGTAAAGGCACTCCTGCATTTGTAGCAATTTTTCAAAGTACAGTATTTCAGGCTGGTTGGAGATTGCAGACTATGACAGTGATGAAGAGAACTAGGCTTTGTAATAATGTGGAACAGGGGGTACCTCTTGAGTTCTGAGGTGATGCTTTTTGTCAGGATGCTTCAGATTTTTTTGGATCCTGGAGATTCTGCCACTCCAATCATTCACTCAGATCATTTCTCAACTCTATAATCTTTCACTGAAAGTCAGTCATCTTTCACAATCAGTTAACTTAAGTGTATTATTATTATTATTATTATTATTATTATTATTATTTTATTTATTTATTTATTTATTTCGGTAGTTTGAAAAATATACTTAAGACTGAAATATATGGATGATACTTCATGGATATTTTGCTCTGTTGGATATATATCACATTTAATGTGAACTTTGTTACAACAGACAGATTAAATGTATAGTTTATAAACCTTAACTTTTTAATTGCTGTTATCATTTACTCAACCTCAAACCTGTGACTGATATTTTGAAATATGCTGGTTATCGAACAGTTGACATTGGTTAATTTCATAATTGATTCTATTTTCTGTGAAATATGGTAAAAGCAGCAATACATAATTACCTATAAATAACCTTTTCATGAGAGACAGCAGGACCCCCCCCCCCCCCCCCCCCCATGAAACACTTGAATGCCAATGAAAAACTGATCCACATTTATAGGTGAATAGAGAAAACGGGCTTCACTGTGTTTGAAAGTTTGAGAAGTCATAGAACTGCACCATTGCATCATAAATCATCTACATAATGTTAATGAATTAATTAAATGTTTTTTTCTTTATTTGTGCAGAGCTGTGTTTGATCTTATGTTGAAAGCTTTTGTAATCTGCTAAATCCCCTGTTCACTGTGGTCTTTTCAGGCCCATTTTATGGTGGATGAAAAATTTGCAGATGAGGAATTAAACATGGAACCAGAGTGAAATAAATATAGGTTGTAGATGATTTACTTAATATACACGCCAGTACTGTTTCTACCATTAGTTCTTCAGATATGTGCGAAAACATAAACTTTTATTGTGTGGAATGGGAACATTTATCAGAGAACTAGTGATCACATGTCCAACAGCCATTTTTAAGCTTTTGATATTTGTATTGCTCGTTTACATCACTTAACCATTTTGTGTTGTTCAAATTCACTACCCTTTCGTTATGTTAGATGAAAACGTCAACTCAATTAAACTGCTGTAAAAATGTATCAGATTCATTTTTATTTTTATTTTTATTTTTTATAAATCTGTTAATCAACTTCAGTCCTGATCAAAACTACCAAATGTTTTTTAAAAAGTGTATTTATGCACCTGCTGCCTTTTAATAGTCGTGATACGTGGATTTAAACACTTGCATGCCATCGTGCTGGTCATTTAATGGTGAGAAGAGCAGCAAGCAACACGAGAAAGGTGCTTGACTTGTACTGAAGTTTTAGAAATTATTGTGCAGCTTGACCCCTACAGCAAGCTGCAGCTTATTTGAAGTTGGTATTGCATTTTGGTTCATAATACATTGTATCTTAAATTTGATGCAAAGTAGATTTTTTTTTACAGGATTTTAAGGTTTTAAACAGGGTTTACCATCAAGAAAAGATGAGCATTTCAAACATAGGCCATCCGTACTTTTCACCATCAAAAGGCAGCAGGTGCATTAACACACTTCTTTTTTTATTGTTTACTCCATGTAGTTCTGAGAGCATGAGGTGCATATTTGGATTTTTTTCAGATACATCAAGGTAAGTGCACAAAGATCTCTCTCACACACTCTCAAAATAAGATTTGTCACCAAAAATCATTCCATTAGCTCAAACACAGAGAAAGTTGTGGCCAAAATAAGACTGAACTTTAGCCCCTAGTGGACGAAAACGTCCCCAACAACGCATAAGGGTTAAGTAGTGAACTGTCCCGACAGTGTGCTAATTTTGAAGGCGTGCACAGCTGTTTTCACTCTACATAATTTTCATTTGCCATTTCACACACTAGTTTTAATATGCAAAATGAATTCTAATTTTAATGCTTTATAAGTTGCAAAATTAAAATGAAAATGTATTACAGAAATGATTAGATATGTATAACATGCTCAAGTAAAAACTGTGGCAAAATTATCATTCTTAATTGCATTAACACTCACAGTCAAGACACTTACGATTGCATTTTCATTCAATGTCCCACGATGAATGTAGCAAAATTCAATGTGCATATTGAAAATGAATTCCGAGCCAATCACATCTCCGCCCCCTCACGCCACGTCAATCATTGCATGAACAAGGCAGGGCGTGCAGAAGATCAAGAGACTCAAGATTCGAGAGGATTCAAGTGAGAGAACATGGACAAGACAGTTGGTCCGTGGACGTTTTGATAATTTCGGTTTATGGCTTCAATATTTCATTCGCACTTGTGGGCGGAGATGAAATGCTTCTTTCATCTGATTGATCGAATCGCTCCACCTTCAGCTCGGTCTTTTCATTCTTTCAGGCAGAATAAGAGTCAGTGCGAGTGCGGCACTGTAATGTCTGAAACCACCACTCACTGTTAATTAGCATAATATTCGAATCAGATGTAGCTGGTTTACCGAATGACCGAATGCAATATTTTGTGTGTGGAACATAGGTACATTTTCGTGTTTCCACACGAACATATTAAGCGGCGGAAGTCTCCGCATTCAGCGCAAATCCCGCCTCGCAGCTGATTTTAAAGTTTTCAAAAGGCATCACATGAGCGTGAACATCACTACAACTATGGAAAAAAAATACCATAATTCAAATGCAGCTCCCATCGGCATTTAAACAGACCTCTGATCGGGCCAATGCTATAACGAAATCTGAGCAGGTCTAAAAACTGAAACTGTTGTTGTTGCACTTTACACTTTGGAAACAAATTGTAAAAAAAAAAAAAAAAAGTTTATAGTAATAAACAACCTGCAGTTTAATGTTTACATTTATTTCCCTTACTGTACCGAAAATAAACTGAACCGTGACTTTAAAATTTTTGCATACCATTACACCCCTACTCTGAATGCAATTTCAGTGTGCACATTGAATTTAGCTAACATTCATTGCGGGACATTGAATGAAAATGCAATCGTAAGTGTCTTGACTGTGAGTGTTAATACAATTAAGAAAAATAGCATTTGAATGATAATTTTGCAACAGTTTTTGCTTGAACATGTTATACATATCCATATCACCCTGGAGCCCAAGACCGGGACCACTGAAGCTAAGCAGGGCTGAGCCTGGTCAGTACCTGGATGGGAGACCTGAGAGAACTAGGTTGCTGCTGGAAGAGGTGCTAGTGAGGCCAGCAGGGGGTGCTTACACTGTGGTCTGTGTGGGTCCTAGCGTCCCAGTGTAGTGATGGGGACACTATGCTGTCAACAAGCACCGTCCTTCGGATGAGACGTTAAACCGAGATCCTGACTCTCTGTGGTCATTAAAAATCCCAGGATGTCTTTCAAAAAGAGTAGAAGTGTGACCTCGGCATCCTGGCTAAATTCACCCATTGGCCTCTGACCATCATGGCTTTCTAACAATCCCCACATCTGCTGATTGGCTTTATCACTCTGTCTCCTCTCCACCAGTAAGCTGGTGTGTGGTGGGCATTCTGGCGCAATATGGCTGCCGTCGCATCATCCAGGTGGATGCTGCACACTGGTGGTGGATGAGGAGATACCGCCTGACTATGTAAGCGCTTTGAGTGTCTAGAAAAGCACTATATAAATGTAAGGAATTATTATAATTATTATAATTACATATCTAATCACACACACATATATATATATATGTGTGTGTGTGTGTGTGTGTGTGTGTGTGTGTGTGTGTGAGAGAGAGAGAGAGTTGTTTTATATTAATTGATATTAAATATTTTTAAGTTAAATGTGTTTTAAATGTAGGCCTACTAAATTGAAAACTTCATCATTACAAATATATTGTTTCAATATAAATGGCATCTAAGTATATTTTAGTTTATCATTTATGCTAGACACCACAGTTTAACCATATTTCAAAGATTATAATATTATGAAGTTAAATATAAAGATAAAAAATGCACTCTCAAGTTCAACTAATTAAGTTGAATATAAATTCAAAGTATAATACTTTTTGGCCATATACGCACTGTAAAATTTCAGGAGTGACAATAAATTCTCATCCTGTATATGTACTGAACATGGCTCACTACCAGAATTGTGATGATCAATATTGTAGTAACCATAACAACTTTCTGTTGTCTGGTGTGTTTGAAATACATTATTTTTGATAAAAGGAGTATCACAGCAACCGACATAATAAATGTGCAAAAATTAAAGAGCTCTGAAATGTTTAGTCGAGCCTCTGTGAAGTTCTGAAGGCGTTTCCCCTGGCAACCGATAGCGTGTCCTACCATCATGGCCGACCTGCTCAGACCCCTCCCAAATCAACAAAAATCGGCACGTGACTTCTCACTCTCAATAAGACCCAGTGACGTAGAAAGCATCCTCTTATGCTGCGTTCACACCAAACACAAATAGAGCATCTGGCGCGAATAATTTCAATGATAAGTCAATGTAAAGGCACGTTTACGCGCATATTGAGTTCTCGCGGCGTGGTAGACGCGAATTCGCCTCATTTGCACATCTAGTTACATGAGATTCTGAGTTATGAAAAGGACCAATGCAAGCTGAGAGCAACAGGCTTTTGTGGTGGAAAATTGTCAGTAATACCCCCACCTTGCGCAGCTGTACCCGAGTGTCCCTGGGTCATCAGTGCGGTTGGAGCGCGTCTTCTCCACAGCTGGACATATAGTGAATAAAAAACGCTCTGCTCTGGACCCCGAAAATATTCCTGTCCAATAAATTGTAATGTCCCTAGCCTTTTTGCGTGTTTTATGCCTGCCTAGTGCCGCCTAGCCTAAGTGTTGGTTACGTTCAATAAATAAAAACACACTTTCTGTTTAGCTCTCGAGCCTCTTGCTGAAGCCATTCGCAAGAATCAGAATATTCAGGGAGTCAAAATTAATGAGTCTACACATAAGCTTCTGCTTTACGCGGACGACATTTTGTGGCTTGCTTCGGATCCAGCCAGATCAGTCCCAGCATTATTGGACGTTATTAATTCATTCTCAAAGATATCAGGGTATAAAGTTAACTGGTCCAAGTCAGAGGCCCTTCCATTGACGTTATACTGTCCAAAAACTTTATTTCAGGCAGGGCTGTTTCAGTGGCCTAGTGAAGGCATAAATATCTTGATATTCTCTTTCCTCACCGAATTGATAAAATAATCTAAAAGAATTTGAATCCACTCTTTAATAAAATTTCATTGGATACAGATAGATGGTCATCACTATTTTTATCATTATGGGGAAAGGTCAACGAGAATATAATACGAAAATAATGGGTTTGGGGCATGAAGCTGCTATCTTTTATGCAATGTTATTTAAACAGACAGTTACCATATCTTATGCAACAATGTTAACTTGGTCGCAGATTTGAACATTGATGTTACACATAAAGAATGGGATCGTATCTGTGAAAACATTAAGAGGGTTTCAAGAGACATTAAAATTAGACTAATACAGTTTAAGATCCTTAATCGATTTTACTGGACTCCGACTCGGTTGTTTAGGCTGAAGCTGAGAGATAATGCAGACTGCTGGAAGTGCTGTAGTTCAGAAGGGTCTCTGTTTCATTTGCTTTGGGAATGTCCCATGATTCAGAATTTTTGGCTAAAGATTCATGATCGCATTGAAAATATTACCCGGACTAGTCTGGAGTTCTGTCCGAGGTTGTATGTTTTAAATGATCCACAGATGACATCGAACTGTGGAGCAGCGGACTTTATTCAGACTAGTATAATGGTAGGAAAACAAATAATAATGAGAAACTGGAAGAACCCGGGGTAGCCCTCTTTTAAGGAGTGGAGAACGGAACTGGCAAAAGTGGCATCATACGAAAACATTTATTTCATTATTAAAGGTGCCATATGCAGAAATTGAGGTAAAAATATCCATAACATGACCTCCACGCATCAAAAGAATGAGAAGAAATAAGGGCGATGATGTCATAAAAAAAATGCCAAGTTATAGTGCTGCAGAGATATCAACCTTAATTAGCATTAGCATTACTAGCCCCGGCCCGGCAGGTGTTGTAATACCAGTTTCGGCCGTGGGAGGCAGTATGCGGGCGACATAACCACCGGCCAACCTGCAATACACGAATAACTCGCAGGGCGTACCTGAACCTGATGTCAATCGTGTGGAAAGTACAGCCCACTACTTTCAGTTCAGAGAAGAGAGCGGAAGGATAGCTGAAGCCCTTGGCATCTGATAAGAATACCAGAGTAAACATCGGCACTGCTTTTAATCGCTGGAGACAACTGATGGACCTGAAAGAAATGAGGTTCGACTCAGAACTTGCAAGTTAGATGCTGTTAGTATTTCGCTAGAAGTTTGTTTTATATGTTTGTGTATTTGTTTTCGGGAAGTTATAACATAGAAATGTATCGAAGGCTGTTCGATAAACGTGCTAATGTTAGCGATGGCTAACCGTAGCTGCCTTTGATAATTAGCTAGCTATAACTTAACGTTACCCATTTTATTATATAGGGCTGTGCATGTCTTTACTCATGTACATCTCATCAGTAAAGACGCTCCTGTAATTAGGAGTATATCTCCACCACGTGTGTTCAGATCAGGATTGCCAGGTTTTCACAACAAATCCTGCCCAGTTGCTTCTCAAAACTAGCCCAATCTCGCTTCCAGAAGATTCCCCGATAAAACATTGCTTCCCGGGGTTAAAATATAGTTTTTTTTTAGCAGGGTTGCCTTGGTATAATTCGCATTTTAGGGGCTAAATATCACATTATTTGTATTAGGGTCGCTGTGACCAGCGGACATGAAAAACAACCACCACAGACTTGGCAACACTGGTTGACGTTTACTACACAGAGCCATAATTCACTGACAATCTACACAACATCGATGTTAAAATTGCAGGCGATTCTTTGTCGATTTTGAAAGCGATTTTGTGTTAGTTGTCGGTAGACTAAGGCTCTGTGCAGTTACTGCCGCTCCACCTGAACCAGTGTTGCCAAGTCTGCGGTTGTTTTTCATGTCCGCGGTTTGAAGCAATCCCAATACCAATAATGTGATATTTACCCCCTAAAATGCTAATTTTACCAGGGAAACCCTTCCCCAAAATTTATTTTTTAACCCCGGGAAGCAATTTTTATCGGGGAACCTCCCAGAAACGCGATTGGGCTAGTTTTGGACTAGTTTTAAGAAGCAACTGGGCAGGATTTGTTGTGAAAACCTGGCAACCCTGATCTGAATGCACATGCTGGAGATATACTTCTAATTACAGGAGCGTCTTTACTGATGAGAGGTGCATGAAAATCGCATTCGATTTTTTTGCACAGCCCTATGTATCATAACTAACCTGCTCTGTCTAGTCTGTTGGTCTCCATGTCCTCTTTGTCAATTGCGTGTGTCTCACGGTGAATGCTTGAGAGTTGGCACATTAGTTCTCAAGCAGACTAAAGGACAGGTTGATTATTGCTGTTTAGTGTTTTTATTAATCTATGATGTGTCCCTGTTTGCCTACAGGGACATAAAAAATAAATTAAAAGTGATACGTGGACCAAGGTGTCTGAGATTGTTCATTTTAAGTAAAGGATCCTAATATTTCGTCCACAACAATATTTAATGAGGTTATAACTCCTTGTGGTTAGTCTGCACGAGATGAACAAGCTTGTTTGCTTTGCGGCCGCTTTAAATACAAAATAAGCATTCGATCTACGTCAGAGCGTCTGAGCGCTCACAAATCTTTCTGCAGCGTCGTGAGCAGAGCGGCAAGAGCGATTTTTGACGCTCTAGACGCCTGCGGTGTGAACGCACAGTTAGGCTTCGGCTATGGCTGTAGTGTTGTTGTGAAAGTAGGGGCGGAGCACAGAGACTATGCTCGTTTGTTACTCTAGAGTAGACCAATTCACTTTATTGAGGCATACTGCCCCCATCTGTTATGGAATGTGGAGTATGACTTGATTTGTTTTTGCCAAACATTACAGATGGCACCTTTAATGACAGGACAGAAAAATATGTGGCGAAATGGGGAAAATATGTGCAATATATTGCTACTAGATGAGAATGTGGTGCCTGTTGAAAAATTTATATTTGTTTTACTTTTTTTTATTTACTTTTTTTTTTGTAGTCTTATATGATTTTTATTATTTCTTTTTGTTTATTTGTATTTAAAATGTATCATCACTATGGGATACATGTCAATATGTTAATTGTGAAGTTGACTACAATGTTGATTTTTTTTGTAATAGTGATGTTTAAAAACTTAATAAAATACTAATTATATATAAAAAAAAAAATAATAATAATAATAACACACACACACATGGCCTGTTCTCACACAAATGGCCAAGTCCATTTAAAGTTTCATTTTTTAACAGTTGTTTGAAATTGGAGATCTTGGAGATGAAATGCCTAAATCATAAATGCAGCCGGGTTGAAGCCTGCAGTGATGTTTTTCTTTTGTTATGGCAGCCGTCCCCTCTGCATATATATTTTTTTCGAGAATGTTGCACTCCTGTTGCTGTTTGTTATTCTGCCAGAAACTTCATGCCAATAAATAAGAAATATTGCTGACTTGTGCGTTTCCAGCGCTCTCTTTACGTTTGTCCGTTATTTGACGTTGAAAAAAGAAACATCTTTTTTTAGACATGGAAAAACGATTTTACAATCGATTCAATTAACATTTATGTCTTAAAAATTGAAAAAAAAAAAAATCACAAAAGTGACGGCCCTAATATATACTGTGCAGAATATATACTGTATATATGATATATAGTTATTTGCTATATAAAATAAAACACTATTTATTCTATTAGAATTTCAACCCTGTAAGTTGCACAGGTCAGGAGGGAGAGTTGAAGTTAACCTCAGTTTGAACAGTTGAATTCCAGTGGGAAAAATAAATTGTCACTTCTTGAAAATGGTCTATATTTTCAAACTATATTTTCACATGATGTATATGTATGATTTTAGCCTAGTATATCACATAATTAAAACACTTTTTTTATCATTTCATTAATTATATTTATTGTGGAATTTGATTACTGTGCACTGAGGACATAATAAAATTGAATGCATATATCAATAAAAAGTTGTAAAATACAAAATAGTATTTCTCATGTTAAAGTCACAAAGAGGCATAAATATACAATTTAAGCCATATCTTATAAATATATGACTCGTTTTAGAGAAAATATGATTAAATAAATCATTAAGACATAAAATTCACTGTATAACAGCAATGGTCCAATCAATGAAATGGACATACACTGTATAAAGTGGGCAGCTACAGGTGACAATATTTTGATCTTATTTGGTCAAAACTCATACCACTTTCCCCGTGTTTTTATTGCATTCGAACATACAGGCACATCTCTGTGCATACCGCATAAATACCTAGTTGTTAAATTTTAGTTCCATACACAACTTGTGGTATTTTTGTAAATTCTCTTGTCACTATCTGCATTTTTCAGCAGTCAATTGAGTTATAGGATGCAGTTGTCGCACTCTTAATACACCGAACAGTATCAAGCAGTGAAAAATGCACTTAAATTATTATTTTTTAAATAACATGTAATTTAGAGTCTGAGAGCATTATGTTCATTTTACACTTAAGTAATAATTGTAATATATTATATTTTTAATATATTAACAGTAATTAGCACGTAAAATATATATATATATATATATATATATATATATATATATATATATATATATATATATATATATATATATATATGTCCTCTTTTCTTACATAGTTTGACATTTTGTATGACATGTACATATTGGCATTTTGCCAGATCATTAAGATATCATTGTGTCTCCCCATACAAGTGTATTTTGCTCTAACTTGTTCTGATGGCCACAAAAATATAATTTCAAAATAGTTTAATTACATTTCCAGAATCTTCAATCAGTGCATTTTGCAATGATGTGTTTCAGGCACCTCAACGCTGTTTGTTCTAGACTGTTTGCTAACAATGACATAATGTTCACCTCACAGACAAAAAAGCAATCTGTGCAAGGGTAATGCTGGTACTTTACACCACATTGTGCTGCCAGAAAGCGAGAAGGCACTCGAGCAGCTGGTCTGCTAGCAATTACAGTTCTCAGGGCACGTTAGGAGAGCACAGGCTTTTGAACAAAGCATGAGTTGATATCACCCTGGCACAGCATCACCCCTTTGAGGCCACAAACAGCTAGACTGAGCCTAAAATTAATTTAAGGAAGAAGTTAATGCACAGAGACTCTAGACAGTGAGTTGCAGCTGTTGTGAGGTTTGAACCTTTCTCAATATAATAAGTAGCTTTTGGTCCCTGGAGCCTCCATTATCTATTCAGAGGTGATATTTAGAGGGAGTGCGAGGTGAATATTGAATTTATTCCAGCAGATGACCAAGGTATGTTTAGATCTATAGGAATTGAGCACTTAAGTAATAACCTGGCCTTGGAACATCTTGGAGGCTGCATTTCAATCAGAAAAATATGGATTTTTGCTTCGCTAGGGGAAGGAGATGCTTAAAGATGTCAGGAATGAGATTCATTATTTGTGTATATTTACATGATATCATTCTGGTTGTAGAAATGCGTATGCTGAGTGTAATTTCAACACTTTCTCAAGTAATCTTCACTTTATTGGCTTCACTTTAATGTCAGTGATGTTAAATCTTGTGGGCTTTTGCGTGTTTTATATGAGACAAATTGAACATTATCACAATATAAAAGCAATTTATTATACGTGCTAAAGCATATGGCTTCAAAAGACAAACAAAAATAAATAAAAGTTATTTCATATTTTTCTCTTGTTTTCAAACTATTAAAGGTGCCATCTGTAATGTTTGGCAAAAAAAAATCAAGTCATACTCCACATTCCATACCAGATGGGGCAGTATGCCTCAATAAAGTGAATTGGTCTACTCTAGAGTAACAAACGAGAAACAGCGTAGTCTCTATGCTCCGCCCCTACTTTCACAACAACACTACAGCCATAGCCGAAGTCTAACTGTGCGTTCACACCGCCGGCGTCTAGAGCGTCAAAAATCCCTCTTGCCGCTCTGCTCACGACGCTGCAGAAAGATTTGTGAGCGCTCAGACGCTCTAACGTAGATCGAATGCTTATTTTGTATTTAAAGCGGCTGCAAAGCAAACAAGCTTGTTGATCTCGTGCAGACTAACCACAAGGAGTTATAACCTCATTAAATATTGTTGTGGACGAAATATTAGGATCCTTTACTTAAAATGAACAATCTCAGACACCTTGGTCCACGTATCACTTTTAATTAATTTTTTTATGTCCCTGTAGGCAAACAGGGGGACACATCATAGATTAATACAAACGCTAAACAGCAATAATCAACCTGTCCTTTATTCTGCTTGAGAACTAATGTGCCAACTCTCAAGCATTCACCGTGAGACACACGCAATTGACTCTTTTCACACGCTTTCACGCCACACATCAATTTTTTTCACGCACAGAAAAACCACGAAGCAAAGAGGACACGGAGACCAACAGACTAGACAGAGCAGGTTAGTTATGATACATAGGGCTGTGCAAAAAATCGAATGCGATTTTCATGCACCTCTCATCAGTAAAGACGCTCCTGTAATTAGAAGTATATCTCCAGCCTGTGCGTTCAGATCAGGGTTGCCAGGTTTTCACAACAAATCCTGCCCAGTTGCTTCTTAAAACTAGTCCAAAACTAGCCCAAGCGCGTTTCCGGGAGTTTCCCCGATAAAAATTGCTTCCCGGGGTTAAGATATACATTTTTGGGAAGGGTTTCCCTGGTAAAATGAGCATTTTAGGGGCTAAATATCACGTTATTGGTATTGGGATTGCTTCAAACTGCGGACATGAAAAACAACCGTAGACTTGGCAACACTGGTTCAGGTGGAGCGGCAGTTACTGCACAGAGCCTTAGTCTACCGACAACTAACACAAAATCGCTTTCAAAATCGACAAAGAATCGCCTGCGATTTTAACATCGATGTTGTGTAGATTGTCAGTGAATTACGGCTCTGTGTAGTAAATGCCAACCAGTGTTGCCAGGTCTGTGGTGGTTGTTTTTCATGTCCGCTGGTCACAGCGACCCCAATACAAATAACGTGATATTTAGCCCCTAAAATGCGAATTATACCAAGGCAACCCTGCTAAAAAAAACTATATTTTAACCCCGGGAAGCAATGTTTTATCGGGGAACCTTCTGGAAGCGAGATTGGGCTAGTTTTGAGAAGCAACTGGGCAGGGTTTATTGTGAAAACCTGGCAATCCTGATCTGAACACATGTGCTGGAGATATACTCCTAATTACAGGAGCGTCTTTAATGATGAGATGTACATGAGTAAAGACATGCACAGCCCTATATAATAAAATGGGTAACGTTAAGTTATAGCTAGCTTATTATCAAACGCAGCTACGGTTAGCCATCGCTAACATTAGCACGTTTATCGAACAGCCTTCGATACATTTCTATGTTATAACTTCCCGAAAACAAATACACAAACATATAAAACAAACTTCGAGCGAAATACTAACAGCATCTAACTTGCAAGTTCGGAGTCGAACCTCATTTCTTTCAGGTCCATCAGTTGTCTCCAGCGATTAAAAGCAGTGCCAATGTTTACTCTGGTATTCTTATCGGATTTGATTTGTGATTCAGAGCGCGGTTGTTTCCCTGTAGCGGGTGTTGGTCTCTTGCCAAGGGCTTCAGCTATCCTTCCGCTCTGTTCTCTGAACTGAAAGTAGTGGGCTGTACTTTCCACACGATTGACATCAGGTTCAGGTATGCCCTGCGAGTTATTCATGTATTGCAGGTTGGCTGGTGGTTATGTTGCCCGCATACTGCCTCCCACGGCCGAAACTGGTATTACAACAATGCTAATTAAGGTTGTTATCTCTGCAGCACTATAACTTGACATTTTTTTAATGACATCATCACCCTTATTTCTTCTCATTCTTTTATTGCGTGTAGGTCATGTTATGGATATTTTTACCTCAATTTCTGCATATGGCACCTTTAAGTCTTATATAATAAAATGATATAAAAAGTCTTGTTTATCAAAATTAAGTGAGTTTAAACTTTAACAAGAAAGATGTGTATGATATACTAAGATCAGAAAAATGTTAATTCTAAAGGATTTATTCATTTATTTATTTTTATTTTTCTGGCCCTATTTTTTTATATTTTTTTCAACAAGCAAGGTAAGACAAGCCAAATTTATTTATAGAGCACATTTCATACACAATGGTAATTTAAATTGCTTTACATGAAAGTAAAATGATCATTACAAAAAATAAAAATAAAAATAATAATAATCACAAAAATAAAAAAAAGGAATTGAAACTGAAAATGATTAAAGGCATTTTGAGTTGCATAAAATACAGTACAACTCATAAAATACAATGCAATCAGTTCGGACATTGCATAGTGTTCATTAAATAAATGCACAGCTAAACAGATGATTTTTGAGTCTAAATTTAAAAGTAGCTAATGCTTTAGCATATCTGATTTCTTCTGGAAGCTGATTCCAACTGCGGGCAGCATAATAATTAAAAGCAGATTCCCCTTGTTTTGTGTGAACTGACTCGATCCTAATAATCTGAGTGGTCTGTTAGGTTTATCTTCAGTGAGCATATATGCAATGTATTTCGGTCCTAGGTCATTGAGTGATTTATAAACGAGTAAAAATACTTTAAAATCAATCCTAAATGTAACTGGAAGCCAGAGTAAGGACCTGAGGACTGGTGTGATATGCTCAGATTTTCTGGTTCTTGTCATAATTCTGGCAACTGTTAATTTCATTAAAGCATTGGCGGAGGGAGTCAGTGGAGCTGTAGTCGCATGGTAATAAGGCTAAATAAATTTGGGTATCATCAGCATAGCTGTGATATGCAATTTGGTTATTTCCCATTATTTTACTTTGTGGGAGCATATTCAGGCTAAACAAGAGCGGTGCAAGGACTGAGCCTTGTGGGACTCTGCATGTCATGGACGTCCACTTAGACTTACTGTATGCTCTCCTATAGCAACTTCTCCCTTCTAAGTATAACCTGAACCATATGACTTCCATCCCAGAAAGCATGACCCAGTTTTTCAGTCTCTGTAGAAGTATGTTATGATCGACAGTGTCAAACGCAGAACTGAGATCTAGTAATACCAGCAAAGTCTCTGTGCTGCGATGTGCTGTGAGGACAGAAACTAGAAAATTTAAACTGAAAATTTTCCAAGTATCTATTTGAGTATAAGTATTTGTTCAGCTGATTAAAAACTACATTTTCTATAATTTTGCCTATAAAAGGATTGATTTGATATTGGTCTATAATTGCTCAAAAAGGTGTTATCAAAATTGCTCTTTTTCAGAAGAGGTTTAACAACTGCAGTTTACAGCAAGTTTGGAAAAGTCCCAGAAAGAAGTCAGACGTTTGCCACTTCTAAAAGAGATTAAATGCTAAATAGTTTAGCGCACTTTTGAAATAAGATTTGGTAAGTGTGTCAAGATAGCAGGTAGATGATTTTAGAGGCTGTAATCAATTGCTTCAAAAATAGACGTAGTATCTTCTTTTTGATATTGTGGTCGAAAACAGTCTGAGTGTTATTTAAGTTACTGTTTATAAGGTTTGGGAATGAACTCTGTCTAGCTGTGGCTATTTCCACGTTGATAGCATGAAGGCTGTCTTTACAGATGCTATAGTGAATTTCAAGTTTAGTCTTCCTCTACATCTGCTCAGATTTTCTGCATTGTATTTTCATACTCTGTACTGCTATTGATTTCCTCCAAACTGATTTCTGTCTGTCAGTCTTCTTACTGACTATTTCAGGAGCAATATCATCAATAACATACTTATCTTTTGAGTTAAAGGAATCAAAAAGAAGATCAACAGAGTCTCCAGAAATGTTTGGTGTTAAAGATATAGCCTCCATTAATAGTTAATGCATCTCTTTCTGACAGAGACAGATCTAGATACAGTGGTAACAGAGATCAATATATCAAAGAAAATACAGAAATTATCATATATCCATGGATGAAATGTTGAGACTTTTACTGATTATTAAACAGAGCGTACAGTATTGTTCAAAATAATAGCAGTACAATGTGACTAACCAGAATAATCAAGGTTTTTAGTATATTTTTTATTGCTACGTGGCAAACAAGTTACCAGTAGGTTCAGTAGATTGTCAGAAAACAAACAAGACCCAGCATTCATGATATGCACGCTCTTAAGGCTGTGCAATTGGGCAATTAGTTGAAAGGGGTGTGTTCAAAAAAATAGCAGTGTCTACCTTTGACTGTACAAACGCAAAACTATTTTGTACAAACATTTTTTTTTTTCTGGGAATTAGCAATCCTGTGAATCACTAAACTAATATTTAGTTGTATGACCACAGTTTTTTAAAACTGCTTGACATCTGTGTGGCATGGAGTCAACCAACTTGTGGCACCTCTCAGCTGTTATTCCACTCCATGATTCTTTAACAACATTCCACAATTCATTCACATTTCTTGGTTTTGCTTCAGAAACAGCATTTTTGATATCACCCCACAAGTTCTCAATTGGATTAAGGTCTGGAGATTGGGCTGGCCACTCCATAACATTCATTTTGTTGGTTTGGAACCAAGACTTTGCCCGTTTACTAGTGTGTTTTGGGTCATTGTATTGTTGAAACAACCATTTCAAGGGCATGTCCTCTTCAGCATAGGGCAACATGACCTCTTCAAGTATTTTAACATAAGCAAACTGATCCATGATCCCTGGTATGCGATAAATAGGCCCAACACCATAGTAGGAGACACATGCCCATATCATGATGCTTGCACCTCCATGCTTCACTGTCTTCACTGTGTACTGTGGCTTGAATTCAGAGTTTGGGGGTCGTCTCACAAACTGCCTGTAGCCCTTGGACCCAAAAAGAACAATTTTACTCTTATCAGTCCACAAAATGTTCCTCCATTTCTCTTTAGGCCAGTTGATGTGTTCTTTGGCAAATTGTAACCTCTTCTGCACATGCCTTTTTTTTAACAGAGGGACTTTGCGGGGGATTCTTGAAAATAGATTAGCTTCACACAGACGTCTTCTAACTTTCACAGTACTTACAGGTAACTCCAGACTGTCTTTGATCATCCTGGAGGTGATCATTGGCTGAGCCTTTGCCATTCTGGTTATTCTTCTATCCATTTTGATGGTTGTCTTCCGTTTTCTTCCACGTCTCTCTGGTTTTGCTCTCCATTTTAAGACATTGGAGATCATTTTAGCTGAACAGCCTATCATTTTTTGCACCTCTTTATAGGTTTTCCCCTCTCTAATCAACTTTTTAATCAAAGTACGCTGTTCTTCTGAACAATGTCTTGAACGACCCATTTTCCTCAGCTTTCAAATGCATGTTCAACAAGTGTTGGCTTCATCCTTAAATAGGGGCCACCTGATTCACACCTGTTTCTTCACAAAATTGATGACCTCAGTGATTGAATGCCACACTGCTATTTTTTTGAACACACCCCTTTCAACTAATTCAACTAATTGCCCAATTGCACAGCCTTAAGAGCGTGCATATCATGAATGCTGGGTCTCATTTGTTTTCTGAGAATCTACTGAACCTACTGGTAACTTGTTTGCCACGTAGCAATAAAAAAATATACGAAAAACCTTGATTATTCTGGTTAGTCACATTGTACTGCTATTATTTTGAACAATACTGTATATATATATATATATATATATATATATATATATATATATATATATATATATATATATTTTTTTTTTTTTTTTTTTTTTTTTTTTTTTTTTTCTCATCTCATTATTCTACTTCTCCATTAAAGTTATCTATTTCCTTCTCATCCTCCTCCTCATTTTTCTCATCCTCGTCCTCATTCTCCTCTTTCCCTTGTAGTCAGAGTCGTATTTTATTTATTATTAAATGTACGTAGTACGAAATATCCACTGGTTATAACCAACGCTTCTATATTTAGCTGTAGATCACGCTGTAGACCATAACTCTGCTTAAGAAGCCTGTCCAAAATCGGTTCATGAGGTGAAAAGAAGTGTTAGCCGGACACTCTGCTCCTGTTAATGGCACTCACGTGGTGCTCGCATACTTATCACTCTGAAGTAAATAAAATGCAGATTTGACAAATACGCAGGCGTTTCAGAACATTTTGTGATCACAGACACTCTACACTGCTTTATACGGTGCCATTTATTTCAAGAATAAAGTTCACATGATCATATGTTTTTTTTTTTTTTAATGCTAATACAAAGGGGTATATACACTTTGATCGGTTTAGGATGATGACGTGAATCAATACAACAGCTCACTACATTAAAAGATTTTACCATTCTAAACGCAGATTTGTGGCTATTATTGGAACTGAAATGTTAAATAAACCCGAAAAATGCGTGATCATTGTCATGTGGTGAGTCCGGCAAATCGTGAACAGCTGTGTCGTCATCAGCGCTCCTGCAGTCACTCTGGAGAAACTGCAGGCTGAATCAGCCAGCTGCTCTCGAAACATCACACGTGATGGTCATGTGGGTTGGCACAATCTTAGTCTGACAATATTCTACGGTATGCACTGCTTCAGTCAGATTGCGACTGGTTTGCACAGTGCTGGTGAGTCGAACACACTTGATGCTCAGCGAGTCAGCTGCCTAAGATCGGATGCAGCCAGTACTTCTCACTAGTGATTCCCAATGGTTTAACAGGATGGTTAGTCCTTGTCGCTCTCTGTTGTTCAGAGAAAGGTACACCAGTGTTCTTACACCCTGGATTAAACCCAGTGTGTTGGAGTAGTCGGATAAGTTGATGAAAGCATCTCCCATAGATGAGCCTGAAGCAGCAGATGTTAATGTCGACAGCCTTGACCACAGATTAACAAGGCTCATGGGTATATTTAACTGTGTTACCGGTGTGGTAATATGATAGCATGCCTCGTAACGTAACTGAACAATAGCTTTTACGATAAGCAATGTCTGAAGAACTTTCGCCAAAATAGCACTAGGCAATACAAAATTAGATAACTTGCTTAGCTTCGTGAAGACGTCCGGAGATAAATTAAAGTTGAAATTGCCAGTTGTTCGTGGATGCTTACATTTTGTTGAATATATAGCTTCTTCCAGCGGGTAGCAGATCTTGTGTAAAGTTGTGAGTCGGTCGTATTGGTACACTCTTACGATGAATCGCGTGCGAAGTATATATAAAGAGCTCGCTCATATCAATTCTGTCCTTTGCTTGACAAACAACATGGCAAAATTGCTTAAATTCACGACTGAAATCTGGTGAGATACTTAGCGGGAATCCTGCCAAAACCTGATTTAACGGTTCCAGTGGAGATAGATTTGCCGTCTGATAGTTCCTGAGCAAGCAATGGCTCTCGTGAGTAGTTCGAGCCTTTGCGAGCCGTTGAGCATACTTACCGAGCTGTAGTGCCATATATATATATGTCCCGTGTCTAATAGGAGAGTGGTTGTGATCGGAGTGATTTGACAGCTGACCGCATCAGCTGTTCACAGCCTTGCCTCCATGGCTTGACTGAACTAACGCTGCGCTCGATTCATAATTTAAATGTACCAATATTTTCTTTAGTGTTTTAAAGTAGTATTAATTTCTTTCAAATTTGTTATATTGTTGAATCCTGTGGTCATTTCAATCAGAATTACAGTGCAAACTGTGAATGTATTATAATCTATTATAGTTTCAAAATGACACAACTGTTACATTTGAAGTATTAAATTACAATAAAAGTAAAGTTTCTCAAAGCCCTGATGTGACTGAGCAGGAGTTCTTCATTCAGTGTCCTACAAATGTCAATGGTCCTGCTACTCTCAGTAAGAGCAAATGCCATATTCTGAACATCTGACTCATTATAAAAACCTCTCACAGAACTCAGATGAGGTTTTGGACATTTTAAAAGAGAACACATTAAATGCCAGGTTGGAAGGTCTCTGTGTCATGAGATTTCAAAGCTTTTTCGAAACCAAATTGATCAATAAAGGCAGCCCAATTCATATTGCTTTTCTGCACCTGTACTGAGGATATAAATGTCATCAGTGTAAAGGTTGGGTTTGGATGCTTTATGGAGTCATCAGCCGAAGTGCTTCTCCTAGATGCTGATTGTAAGGTTTAATTTGAAGTGGATTGCATCCAAAGAGAGCTGATGAAATTGAACGTGGGCTGGACTGGATGACTGGTCTAAATCCTTTCATTAATATATATTTACATTTAAGTCGTGTCACTTGAATCATTTAGTAACATTAATGGCATAATACCCCCCCCCCCAAAAAAAAAAAAAACTGCAGTGTGATTATTTAAAGCAGCAAAAGTAATGAGCTTTGTTTTTCACTAGATTAAGAATACTGCTGCATTAAATTAGGCAAATCAATTCAATGTTTTTTTTTTTTTTTTTTTTTTGGTTTTAAGTTGTAAGTAAGGCACTTTTCTATTCTGCTTTATGTTATTGAATTTATACTTATGGGGAAGATGTTGTATTATTGCTAGTAAATGATTCATGTGACATGACTTCAAAATTTGTATCAGTTAAATATGTATTAACACCTTCCATTGATAGAAATAACTTTCTGCCAGTGCAGGAATTCAAGTGGATCTAAGAAAAAAATAAAAGATAAAATAAAAATAAAATAAAATCGACATGGAATTCAACTGGAACTCAAATATATATATTCCATTTTTTTTTTTTTTTTTTTTTGTGTAATGCCAATAAAGAAACTTTATTTCACAGTACTGTTCAGATCCATAGCGTCCTGAAGAGCCTTATTAGGCTGAAATTATTATTTTTTGTATAAATTAGTGTTCCTTATTCCAGCCTTTTTATTTTATTCTATTTCAAATAAAAACTGTAACTCTAAAAAAATACCCCCTTATTGATTTTCAGGAATTCAACGGTGCAAATACACACAGTCAACACATTTTTAACAGGTAATTGTTTTTTTTTTTTTTTTTTTTTTTTTTTTTTTATGTCTATACATTTTACCTTTCAAATTGTACGTGCTTTCCTACTAGTCCTGTCTTTTTATATATATATGCAGAACATGCAAGTTTGAGTAGCTCTTTTCAGCTAATGATATTTTTCTTCTCTAAGTAACATATCCATTGTTAGATCATATTTTGTTAGAGTTTTCAATTAGTACTTGGGTTTGTGCATAAAACATACCCAGTCTCTCTCTCTCACAAACACACAAGCAAAAAAATAAAACATTCACGTTTTCCCATCTAATCACTTTTTTTTTTTCTTTTAACAATATGAAGGGCAAACATGCTGTCCACTGTCAATGGCATTATTAAACAGATTAAAAGTTATTTTTACGTAAACAGCTGGAACAATCTAAACTCAATTGTGTATTTGTGTTTATAGAATAACCATTTTTGGTTCACCAAAGGACCTTTCAGTGAAAAGTTCTTAAAAGAACCATTTTTTTCTCAGTGTGAAGAACACTGAAAAAAAAAAAAATCTACTGTAGGACCCTTTTCAACTGTACATCTGTTTGCAATGTAAAGGTTACAATGATAAAAAGGGTCTTTATGGAACCATCAATTAAAATAAATAAGCTTTATTTAAAAAAAAAAACAATTATTCTCCTCCTCATCCAGTCTGCTGTGGCTTGCCTCCATTTTGGAGAGTGTCACGACACATGCGAGCACTTCCGCTTCATGTAAAAAATGCAAATGCATTGTGCTGCTGCTTACATCAACACGGACATATGTCAGCATGCGCATGTCTTGTTTACATGAAGCGGAAAGTAAGTAAGTCTTGATACTACCAAAAATGGTGGCAAGCCACACCATACTGGATGAGGAGGAGAATAACTGATGAACAAAGTTATTTTTACTTTCTTTGTGCACAACAAAAGAATTCTTGTAGATTTGTAAAATTATGGTTGAACTGCTGATGTCACAAGGACTATTTTACTCATGTCCTTTGTACGTTTATTGACGTTGATTGTGGTAGTTTGCTTCCTGTCTATGGAAGGGGCAAAGAGCTCTCAGAATTCATCAAAAATATCTTAATTTTGTTCAGAAGAAGAACAAAAGCTTTACTGGTTTGGAACGACTTGAGTGTGAGTAATTAATGTAAATGGAATGATCACAGATAATAATTTTGATGTACTCTACTTGACTGAAACCTGGCTAAAACCAAATGATTATATTGGTCTAAATGAGTCCACTCCACCAAAGTACTGTTATAAGCATGAGCCCCGTCAGACTGGTCGTGGGCTAGGTGTTGCAACAAAGTATAGTGATATTCTCGATGTTACCCAGAAAACAAAAAACAGGTTTAACTCATTCAAACTACTTCTGCTTAATGTTACACTGTCAGATATGCAAAATAAATCTATTTTATCTCTTGCTCTGGTTACTGTGTACAGACCACCAGGGCCATATACAGAATTCCTAAAAGAATTTGCAGATTTCCTCTCAGACCTTTTACAGTTGATAAAGCAATAATCGTCAGAGATTTTAATATTCACGTTGATAATACAAATGATGCATTAGGACTTGCATTTACTGACCTAATAAACTCCTTTGGAGTCAAGCAAAACGTCACCAGGTCCACTCATCGTTTTAATCATACACTAGATTTAATTATATTCCATGGAATCGATCTTACTGATATAGATATAGCACCTCAAAGTGATGATGTTACTGACAATTTCCTTGTAACGTGCATGCTGCGTATCACTGATATTAACTATATGGCTCAAGTGTTCCTGTCTGGACAGAACTATTGTTCCAGCCACCAAAGACAGATTCGCAAATAACCTGCCTGCTTTATCTCAACTGCTATGTGTACCCATAAATACACATACACTAGACAAAATGACTGGTAACATGGGCACTATTTTCTCTAATACATTAGAAGCTGTTGCCTCCATCAAATTGAAAAAGGTTAGAGAAAAATGAACTGTGCCATGTACTGTTGTCACGGTACCAAAGTTTCAGTATTCGGTACCGATATCAGTGAAAATCCACAGATCTCGGTACCAATTTCGGTACCAAAGCAAAACACAAAAATATGCTAATTATAAAAATAAAAATAAAACTTTTTATCACTTTTTTTACCACTAAAAATAAAACCAATGCCATTCTTTATACTAATTTACAATTGTGATGTTCTACAAGTAATAATTATGAAAAACAGTAAACAAGTTTCACCCAAATTTAATATGTCTTTTAATTAATGAAATTTAGACACATTAAATTTTTTGGAAAATAAAGGTGATTTGCTATTAAAGTTAAAACATGGAAGAAATATTGTGTCATTTATGTAATGTATGTTATGTTATGTAATGCATGTAAAGTGACTAAGAACAGTTCTGGTAATGTTTTTTATGTATTTATGTCCCCCTATGAAATTTTAATTAATGCAAGCATCACTTGCTTCAGTCTATGTAGTAAACAAACCCGCACGTCTCTGCCATTCATTCATTCACACAGAGACGTGCAGAACATGCAGGATTCATATTTCAACTTTTACAGATACTGGTCCATATGGAGATTTGATTTAATTAATTTATGCTAACTTTGACAAATTCCGTGACTGTCCATATTAAAATGTAAGTTTCATTTTCATTTTTAGATTCCGTCCACGTTTTCTACTTCAAGTGTCAAGAACCAGGGAGACCGGGTACTCGGTATCACCAGTACTTAAAGAAACGTGGCACCGTGACATTTTAATTTTTTTGTACCGACTTGGTACCGAAGTACCAGGTCTTTTGACAACACCAGTGCCATGGTATAACAGTAATACTCACTCTCTCAATAAAGAAACTCTTAAATGGATAAAATCTAACTTGCGTAAATGGATAAAATCTAACTTGGAAGTTTTTAGAATTGCGTGGAAAAACAGTATGTCCAGCTATAGACAGGCCCTAAAAACTGCCAGGGCACAGCATATCCACAAATCTATTGAAAATAACTAAAACAATCCAAGGTTTTTATTTAGCAAAGTAGCTAAATTAACCAATAACCAGATGCCATGTGATTCAAATATTCCATCAACGTTTAATAGTAATTACTTTATGAATTTCTTCACTGATAAAATACAAAACATCAGAAATACAATAACAAATGTAGATTCTACAGCGTCTAATACTTCAGTTTCATCTATCGCACCCAAAGATAAACTGCAGTGCTTTACAACTATAGGACAGGAAGAGCTAAATAAACTTATCACTATATCTAAACCAACAATACATTTATTAGATCCTGTACCCACTAAATTACTGAAAAAGTTGTTACCTCTAGCCGAAGAAGGTTTCAGGCCCCACCATAGCACAGAAACTGGACTTGTTAAAATTAAAAATGACTTGCTTCTTACGTCAGATCTAGGCTGCATCTCATTTCTAGTCTTACTTGATCTTAGTGCTGTGTTCAACACCATAGATTATGACATACTCATAGATCGATTACAAAACTATACAGGTATTCAAGGGCAGGCTCTAAGATGGTTTAGATTCTACCTGTCCAGTCGTGACCATTTTTTTATTTAAATGGGGAGTCATCTCATTTATCACCAGTAAAATATGGAGTGCCACAAGGATCTGTCCTAGGTCCTCTTCTATTTTCAACATACATGTTGCCCCTTGGTAATATTATTAGAAAATACAGGATTAGTTTACACTGTTATGCTGATTATAATTAACTATACATCTCATTATCTAATTATCTAACACACAGAGTGTGATAAAAATGTAAAAGATTGGATGACCAATAATGTTCTCATATTAAATTCAGATAAGACAGAGATATTAGTTATTGAATCAACAATCAGTACACAGAATGTAGCACACTACAGTTTGCAACAAGATGGATGTGCTGTTACTTTCTCTACAGTCAAAAATCTGGGTATTATATTAGAGAGCAACTTGACTTTTGAAAACCATATTTCCCATGCTACAAAAACAGCATTCTTCCAACTTAGAAACATTGACAAGCTACAAAATGTGTTACCTGTTTCTGATGCAGAAAAGCTAGTTCATGCATTCATGACCTCTAGACTGGACTATTGTAATGCACTTCTAGATGGTTGTCCAGCATCTTCAATAAACAAGCTACAGGTAGTCCAAAATGCAGCGGCTAGTGTCCTTACCAGGTCAAGAAAATTTGATCATGTTATCCAATTCTACAGTCTCTGCACTGGCTACCTATTAAATTCTGTATCAGTTACAAATGATTACTTACCTATAAGGCACTAAATGGTTTAGCTCCTGCTTACCTAACTAGCCTTATACCAGGCTACAATCCATCACGCTCCCTAAGGTCACAAAATGCTGGACTTTTGGTAGTTCCTAGGATAGCAAAGTCCACTAAAGGAGGAAGAGCTTTTTCGCATTTGGCTCCCAAACTCTGGATAAGCCTTCCTGATAATGTTCGGGGTTCAGAAACACACTCTCTGTTTAAATCTAGAATAAAAACACATCTCTTTAATCAAGCATTCGAATAATGCATCTCATAATTTGTGTCTGCAGTTGTATCTGATCAAATGTGCATTCTTATTCTTTAGTTTGGGTTAAACAAATTAATTTTACTTGGTTGGAATGTCAGCTACGCTAATTATGTCCCTATTTGTTTGGCTGTTTTGCCATGGGATTTACATCCCATGGTAACTAGGATTTACACAAGCTCCAGTCTGGATCCAGAACACCTGAGAAGAGATGATGCCAACCCCTCAGAGGACCTCGGATGATGCCAACCTTGAAACAACATAAAGAAACTAACAAATATTGCTATTTACTATGCAGTCACATAATAATTGCTGTTTGAATGCTGAGAATTCCTATCATATGCACATACACTGACAGTCACCACTTATAAGCTACTATTAAATATTGTAGAAACTTAATTTTCTGTAAAGTTACTTTGCAATGATTGTATCGTAAAAAAAAGCGCTATACAAACTTGAATTGAATAATTTTCATTTTTGTGTGAACTATCTCTTTAACACCAAATTAATAAAAAGTTCTGCTATTGGTACAAATATGGTACTGTATAAAAACATTTTTCTTGTAGGATTTATGGAATACTTTTGTGAAACTTCAAAACCTCAGTTCTTATAATAGTAATTTATTATTAGTAAATCTTATAGTAATAATAGTACATAAATAATAATAAATATTAAATAATTCATACCTTACAGTTTTGTTCAATGTCTTTTTTTAAGTGACTGATGATAGAAGACTAACAAATGTACAGGTGCATCTCAATAAATTAGAATGGCATGGAAAAGGTAATTTATTTCAATAATTCAACTGAAATTGTGAAACGTGTATGTTAAATAAATTCAGTGCACACTGACTGAAGTGGTTTAATTCTTTGGCTCTTTTAATCATGATCATTTTGGCTCACATTTAACAAAAAACTCATGGAAGCATGGAAATGGGCTTTTTTACCACCTCAGCAGTCCAACAAACTGATCACCTCCATGCCACAATGAATTGAGGCAGTAATTAAATCAAAAGGAGCCCCTACCAAGTATTGAGTACATGTACAGTAAATGAACATACTTTACAGAATGCCAACAATTCACTAAAAAATGTTTTTTATTGGTCTTAAGAAGTATTCTAATTTGTTGAGATATGAATTGGTGGGTTTTGATTAAATGTGAGTCAAAATCATTCCGATTGAAATAACCAAAGACTTAAACTACTTCAGTCTGTGTACATTGAATGTATTTATTACATGAGTTGAGTTGAATTATTGAAATACATATAAATAAAAAACTTTTCATGACAATCTAATTTTTTGAGATGCACCTGTATGTTTTTTTTTCACAATATATGTTATGTGAATTGGGAATAAAAACTTATGTTCTCATCTGCTGCTTCAGGCATTATTAAACTGTCTATGTACACAGCTGTACTGCAATTCTACTGCTAATAATAAACAGATAGATCTAACATTTTGCTGGTGCTATCAGTCATTTGAGGTGTCAGAGCATCCTGAATCTGTCAAAAGTGGAAGTTAATGATGGATTTATCTCACATTGTGGATATTCCCTGAGAGATAAACAACTCGATATTATGTTGCATATAAAACTAAACAAACTGAGAAAGCTACAGGCAGCAGCCACTGGGAAAACTAGAATAAAAGAAAAAAAAAATTGAGGAGACTTACTTTTTTGTGGATCTGGAATTCTGTCATGGTTCGCTACTATGAGTAGCGTGGAATGAAGAAGCTAGGGAGACGTAGGAGCTTTCAAACATAGAGTAATTTATTATAAACAGAAAAACACGTGTAGCAAGGTTTGACATTGATAATTCCAGGTAAGGAGAACTGACCGGGCTCAAACTCAAATAGGGCACATAATGAGGGGCACACAGGTAAGGAGGATAACTTATAAAGAGAGGCACCTGGAACTAATGGAACTAAATTGAAATAGGAAAAGAAAGAACCAAATAAGGACAAACAGGAACAAACACGTTACAATGATCAGTGTAAAGGGGGTCGCACACCGGACGAGAAGCGCAGCGCCGCGTCGCGTCGCGCCACGTCTTTAAAATTCGAACACATTATTCTCTATGTGAGTACACACACCGGCGGCGCCATTCGGCGTCTGTCTGCTGCGCCCAGCTACGACTCAGAACGCTGTTCAAATTTCTGCCGCGCCACAGAGCGCCATCCGCATAGTTTTATATTAAAAAACCCAGATGTTATAAACTGAAACTGAAATTAAAGTACAGCACACTTGTTTCATTCAAATAAAACATTACAAAGTGTTTGGTTACGTTTTCAGCAGCACAGTTGCCTAGACAACAGATACAACAAAACAATAACAGACTTATTATAATAACACAGATTCTTTTCATTAATTAACGTTAAAAACTCAGCTTTTATCAATTAAAATAATATATTTAAAATTAAAATAATAGATGAAGTTAAAACTCTCCCATCTTGCTGCGAAATTGAGCTCACGGATATAGAATGTGCGCGTCCAGTGTGCGATACCTCGAGTTGTCCTACATGTGGCGCGACGCGACGCGGCGCGTCTCGTCCGGTGTGCGACCGCCTTAAGGGTCCTTTCATTATCATCATCCAGAAACATAGCAAGGACAAATAATCCATGTGACATCAAAGGTTCAAACATAATTTTACGAAGCTCCAAGAATGCTTTTTGTGTGCAAAAAGAAAAAAAGACTTATTTAATAATCTGTCTCAACATTATCCACAGAATACAGAGAGGAAACATTCAAGCAAAAAAAAAATTGGCTAGCAGACACTGAATTATCACAAATCAAAGCTAATGTCATATTCTGCATTTAATTATAACGGCGTTACTAACAGAGTTTAATTTTCAGTAATGGACTAATCTAATTAATTACTTTTCCCATCGTTGCAACGCTTTTATATTTACTGAGAAATGTGTCGCATTACTACAATTTGGTTGAATAAAGCGCAAGGTGTCATGTTTGGCTAGTGGCTATATATCAGTTGCCTGACACCATTGCAAATCCGATGATGATTGACTGGGTGGGTGGTGCCCTGCTCACGCTGTCTCACTGCACGCTCTGACAACCACTAAACACAAGACTGCGTCATTGCGATAATGGCGTTCTCGAACTGGAAGTACCGAAAATTAAAGGCAATAATGTTTCTGTAACATGCACGCTATGCCCAGGAAAAAAGACTTTATCCACGTGTGCCTCAAGCAACTCTTATGAACCAACTCAAATCAGATCAACACATGCTAACATGTTAAATTTGTTTGTCTTCAATTTGTACTTGAATTTTATTTTCTATATTTATGTTTTATATGTTTTTATTTCTATGCATATCATATGGCAGGCTGCAATCTATTGAGTTCAAATAAATACAACATTTTCTAAAATACTTAGTGTTTTTATATTTCAATCAGTTAATATAAACATTTATAGATTAAAAATGTTGTAGGACGTAATAGTGTAATAGAACATAAAAAGCAATGTGACAGTTACTTTGCTGAGTAACTAATTAATTTTACAATGTGTTAACTGATTTACTAACTCAATTACATTTTGGGAGAAGTAATTTGTAACTGTAACTAATTACTTTTTTAAAGTAAGATGACCAACACTGCTAAAGACTCATCTTTTTTGCCAGCACTAATACCAGTACTTACCTTTATCTTTTCTTGTCTATCATATTCTTAAAAATAAATAAATAAACCTGGCTACGTGTTCTGTACTAGACTAACTGAGACTTGTCATGGCACTTGTATACTGTCTGATTGCTTCTATTGTTCTCATTTTTAAGTCACTTTGGATAAAAGCGTCTTCTAAATGATTAAATGTAAATGAAAATGTCTCAGTGATCAGTCGTAAAACAGTTATTCTGTCCAAATTCCCTTTAAAATCTTAAATTGTTCCCTTTTAGCCAAATTTACCCGTTTCCCTTAAAATTGTATGTCTCTGAGATATGAATTATGAGTCTTTCCCCAAAATATGATTGAATGTAAACAAAACTGATTGAACTGCTGTGCCGGTCAATCTGTTTCTCATCCCACCTTTCCTCCAAAACAGCTTGCTTATAATCACTGATCTCACTTTGAAGTGGAAATGGGTTGTTTCCAGAGGAGCAGATCATCGGCACACCCAGAGAGACCCTAGTGGTTCGTTTGACATATTTAATTTATGGCCCATGCCAGGAGCACATAATGGCTGAAAGAGGATAATTTCTTTACATGACTTATTGATGGAGGATTGAGGTGATACAATAGCTTTAATGAAAAATCAAGTGAAGTTAATAGAGTTCGCTGTCTCTAGAACAATCAGACAGAAAAACTGTGACATCTTGAATGAAACTTTGATGAGCTTATCTCAAGGGAAAGCCATGCCTTGTCTTGACAGACTGCAGATGGAGTCAAACAACCTTTCAAACATCACCAACTCAATATCATGAATGCTGTATTCAGTGATTTAATGAAAAAAAAAAAAAAAAAAAACATATTCATTAAGAGACATCTTTACACCATAAGCATTTAATTGTTTTCGTTAAAATATATTTCTATATGTATTATGCGACAACTAAGGGAGCCATTAAGTCGTTCTTCAGTACTATATATAGTATATATGTATATACTGTACTTTTACTTGAGTATGACTTTCAAGTACTTCATACACCACTGATAATACAGTGGATCATTTTAATCAGCTTATCTCCCAGCTCTTATACTGATCAATGTTAAATTGTATGTCTTCTTTTATGAAAATTTGACTTAATTTAATGTGATACAGGTATAAGACTATATCATAGCCACTTAATATGTGAGCAACAGGTTACACAGCTCTGTTCTGCTCAAAGTAGGCGACTATTAAGTTACAATTGTTTGTAACTTAATAACTAATACGTCTTCAGTTCAACAAAAAAAAAAAAAAAAAACTTTTGCCAACTGATTCTAGCTGAAATCGCTGTTATTAGCTATTAATAATTCTGTAGTACAGTCAAACAGCATAGATCGTTCATAAAAACATACACAGAGGAATCTGCATCCTCATGTCTCAAGCGTCTAGGCCAATAAACTCTGCTGTATTACAAATGAATGGAATTTTGGGGTTGGTTGTTTATCAATAGAGGAAATCCCTTTGAGATAGATGAATAGCCATAAACATTGAACATGCGATTACATAACTGGATCAGTTAAACACGTAATTGCATAACTGGAAATCTCTATAGCAGTATGAGAATTAAATTGCCAAATATAAAATTGTCCTTACTGTCATTAAAATGCCCATACAGTTACAAGAGTTGAAAGTGAGATGGTTTTAAAATGTAATAATAGTGTGTGGCGAGTGGGGCGGGGCCGAGAGGCGTGGGAACGAGGCCAGGTGTAGTGATTGGAGATGAGCTACACCTGCGCCCCACCGCCGTTATCGAGTCCCACGTAGGAGATGGAAGGATATAAAACTGGAGCGACTATAGTGAAGGACGAGAGAGGACCAGGCCTGCATTTTAGTTATGGTTTGCTTTTTATTTATGCGCACCAGTCGTCCGTGAGGGGCTGGTGCACTGTTTTGTGTTTATTTTGAATTATTAAAGTTTCATTTTGATTTTGCGCCGGTTCCCGCCTCCTTCTTCCCGTAGTTATGGAGTTAATATTATTACAGTGGTGCCGAAACCCGGGAAAAGGAGGGACGCGCTTCTGAAGATCCATCGCCGCTGTGGTGAATCCGCGGTGCCCTCGAGCTGGCGAGGTATGTGCCGCCATGGACGCTCGAGGCGGTGGGCTGGAGCGAGTTGCCGGGGACGGGCGAGCTCGCTGCCGGCCGCCCACGATATGGAGGGGCGGCTGCCGTCCGTGAGGGAGCCGAGGAGTCGGCGCCGTTCGCCAGGGGGCCGGAGCCTGCTGCCTCCGCGAAGGAATCCGGAGGGGCAGGGAACGGGAGACTCCTGCCAGCTGCCCAAAACCGGAGGAGCCGTCGCCGTCCACCAGGCGGCGGAGGAGTGTCGTGCCATCCGCCGAGGGCCGTCCAGTGCCACCGCCAGGCACCGCGGAGGAGATCACCCAGCCGGTGGAGGGCCGAGCAGCAGTGCGTCTGGGAACCGGAATTTTTTTTTTCCTCTCTCCCCTCTCTCATCTCTGTCACTCCTCCTTCCATCTCCTTTTCTCTCGCCTCGTCTGTCCTACCCCCAGGTTCCAGCAGGTCCCCGTGAGCGGTCCCCCCCGGAGGGAAGGGGGGGGGGGGGGGGGGGGGGTTAGTAGAGCGCAGTCTCGAGAGTATGTGGCGAGTGGGGCGGGGCCGAGAGGCGTGGGAACGAGGAGTGATGCCAGGTGTAGTGATTGGAGATGAGCTACACCTGCGCCCCACCGCCGGTATCGAGTCCCACGTAGGAGATGGAAGGATATAAAACTGGAGCGACGACCGTGAAGGACAAGAGAGAACCAGGCCTGGATTTTAGTTAAGGTTTGCTTTTTATTTATGCGCACCAGTCGTCCGTGAGGGGCTGGTGCGCTGTTTTGTGTTTATTTTGAAATATTAAAGTTTAATTTTGATTGTGCGCCGGTTCCAGCCTCCTTCTTCCCGTAGTTATGGAGTTAAGATTATTACATAGTGTTTTGTAAGATCTTTGGAATAATGGTGCTTCAGAGCAGTTCTTATCTCATTTATACTCCTTCATCTATCCTCCACCATTTATTATCTTCTCCGGGTTCTTCATTATGGGGCTCTTGAATCATGTCTTCATCATGGATGTGTTTCTTTTTGCCTAATCAGGCATGTGCGGCTCACTGTGTGAGCACGTCAGGATATAAATAATATGGAATGATAGCAGCTGCAGTTTCCAATACGCATTCTCCACATCTCACCAGGCAGTACAACAAATCCAACCTCATTAGAGATCTGATCCAAATGTGCTAATGATAAGAGGCTTTGGAATTTGAGAAGAGAGATCTGAACTAGTTTCCAAAAGTCCTTTTGAAGCCTGATCATGCTGTGAGTGTACTTAAGTTTCAAATGCGAGTTATCAAATCAAAATATATCCTGCAACGCTAAATGACAGCATGGAGTTCTGATGCATGTGAGCATAACTGAGATTTGGCACAGCTTAGATATGCTACAGGAGACTGAGGGGAGTTTGTTTCGTTGTTTTCCCTGCTGAATGAGTGTACACTGGCTGATCAAGAAGGATTGTGTTACTAAATTGCCTTTGCAGATGGATTTATCTCAATGGCTGGTTTAATCAGGTTTCAACCATCAGACAGGTCTATAAACATCATGACTTCCCTTAGAGATAAAAAAAAAAAAAAGAAAATTCCAGTTTGCATTTAATAGTTTAGAAGCAGGGCTATTTGTGTATTCTTTGATTTTACTATCAACCAAACTGTGTTTGAAATATGTATCAAATCTATTTTGAAGAGGTTGATTTGTTGTTTAAATGGAGTTGTAACAAACTTTCAAGAGGAGCATGTCCATTTTAACCTTGTCAATCACAGCAGAAGGGTGTTTAAATAGCCTGATTACTCTGTTACAATTCTTCACACATCCCTCATCCACCTCTGCATTATAAATACATAAACATTAAAATGCAGTTGCTCCCTCTTTTGCAGTGATAACAGCTCCCACTCCCTTGTGAATGTTTTTTTAAAGAATTTTTTTCCCCATTCTCCAGTAGAGCATTTGTTAGGTCAGGCACTGACATTGGATGAGAAGGCCTGACTCGTTTTCATCTAAAATAAGTTTAAAGAGTTTGATATCAGGGCTCTGTGCAGGTGAGTCAAGTTATCCCCCCCCCCCCCCAAAAAAAAAATGGTATAGTCCGCCCATAGACAGCAGCCGGCGGCAAACAAATAACGCAGTGAGTCCAGAGTCTTGGAGCCTGATCATGATGCGCAAAAAGTCCAAATCGGGCTTTCAAAAAAAGAAAGACAGGAAGGAAAAAGAAAGGAGGCAGAATTAGGGGAGGCAGCTGATGACTGCTTTCCTTCCAAAGGGTGAACTGAGTTTGGTTGTTATCAGTGTTCGAACTATACAGTGTCCTTTGGGGGAGCCCACTTTTTTGGTGTGTGTGTGGGGGGGGGGGGGGGTTCGGGTACGCTTGCGCGTGCTTCAAATAAGGACTTATAACAGCTACAAGTGTATGCACAATTATACATTATCGACACGAGTGCCTCAAAAAAAGACTTACAATGACTTACAAAGATACATAACAACTACAACTGTATATGCACTATTATACTTTATCAACACAAATTGATAGGTCAAGAAAACTGCCTTTCCTTAGCCACCAGAATGACGTTGCGGGGGGGGGGGGGTTCGGGTACGCTTGCGCGTGCTTCAAATAAGGACTTATAACAGCTACAAGTGTATGCACAATTATACATTATCGACACGAGTGCCTCAAAAAAAGACTTACAATGACTTACAAAGATACATAACAACTACAACTGTATATGCACTATTATACTTTATCAACACAAATTGATAGGTCAAGAAAACTGCCTTTCCTTAGCCACCAGAATGACGTTGCGGTCTCCTCCATTAATTTTGAATTCACCTACATTACTTAATTTGGCAGAATCGCCTTTTGCTTAGTCAATGTGTGCAATGCTGTAATGCTGTTTCATCCCCATTAATCCACTCCTAAGACATATCGTGCCTAAAAACGCTAGGTGCGCTGCTTTCTCCTTCTTTCCAAAGCGCTCGGGCAGTTGCGCTCCTGAGGCGTCTGCCGTTGCGAGGTAACAATGACGCGCTCTCTCCATGATGACGCGGAAATTTCAGTAAAGGATAAATGGATTTGCAGCACTAAAAATCGCTTGCAGTAGCTCTGCTACTCATTTTTTTTCGAAATAAATTCATTATGAGCGCGCATACTGCGCGTCTACATTGGAAATAACGAACTTGAGCTCGCAAAAGACACGAAATGTGAACGTTCCTTAATAGTGCTTGCACCAGGTGAATCAGTCGTGCTATTAACGTCATCGCTACACAATTTCTTAATAAAACCAAAATTAATTAAACTGTTTTCTATTTGCCATGGCTATGATGCTATAACTGCAGAATGAATTAAGGACTTTGCGTGCGATAAATGTTTTCCAACGGTTATTTTTTTCTACGAATCTATGACGTTTTAACATATGTGGAATTTGCACTTCAAAATATTCACATTGTCAATGTTTTTTGAGACCCCCCAAAATTTCACATTTCTCGTTTTCAGGGGAGCCCATGTCTTATTAAGCTCCCCCGTAGTTCGCACTATGGTTGTTATGCACCTACTTCTAATTAAAGTTAACGTAGTCAACTCCAGAGTGCTGCTGCTAATGTATGTATGCTAATGTTAAATCTTCAGCTTAGTTTGTCAACCAGGCCGCTTGTTGCAGTTAGTAAATTATGGGCCAGGCCAGCTAACGTCAGGTTGCCAACATTAACCAGTTTCAGAAACAACCAGTGGTTCTGACACACCAGCATTAGCAGCACTGGCCAGTTTTCATTATGGCAGGCTTAGCTTATTTGATTGGTTTCTGAGGGTACAGTTGTCTCGTGTTCTCCTGTGCAAAAATAAATGTTTTTAATTTAAAACTTGCATCAGTATCATGAATCAAAATGTTAGTATACAAACCCGATGAAGCCTAATGTTTAAAGATATTTGAGCACAAGTAGGCCAAATAGATTTAAACACTATTTATACTTGTTTATATTCAAATAATAATAATAAAAAAATCATTCAAAATTTAATTTTCATTTGGCTAACCCGCATCTTACAATGGCATGTGTGGGGGCCCACTGACATTGAGAGTATACAGGGCCCAGAATTTGGTGCTACGCCCCTGCCCGACCTTGTCAATCAAAAGCAGATTTGGGTCTCGAAATACTTGTGAAATGCCCCAATGCTTTGAATCGCCTTAGTCACGTGACATGGGTGTCTCGAATCACACTTCGGAGCTGTGTTTCAATGATTCAATGGGCTCTTTACAGAGAAGTACTTATTTTTTAACAATAACTTTTTAACAAGAATGCATTTCTTTTTCTTTTTGTTGGGTACGCTTATTTTTCATTGACCCAGAAGCCAAACCAACAAAGCAAATTGGTTATTTATTTTGTCATAATATTACAATGTTTGAGTGTAAATTTTTTCATTTGCAGTACAGTACTGGTAACAATGACAAGAATAATGATTAAGATAAAAGTATTGAACGAATCATAAACTCAATTAATAGAGGGATAATATGCACATTTATGAGAAAGCCCACAGACTACATCCAGGATATGTTCCATGAAGTACTGTACGTCTAATGGGGTTCACGTCCTTTTATTAAAGGGGGGGGGTGAAATGCTATTTCATGCATACTGAGTTTTTTACACTGTTAAAGAGTTGGATTCCCATGCTAAACATGGACAAAGTTTTGGTTGCCAGGGCAAGACAACCCTGCACAAAAAAAAAAAAACAGCATTAAGGGACCAGTGGATGGAGTTTATTTTTACAGAGCATCAACGGAGTTGTGCAAGTGTTTGTGTTTGTTCCCCTGCATTTCGAAGATGCTTGTTTTACAAACAAGGCCCAGTTTGATGCCGGAAGACGACAAAGTGGAACTTAGTCATTTTCCAAAACTGCTAAGCAAATATATTCAGTTTCAGTACATACCACATAGAGACGTCGTTGCTGATGCTGCTCTTGTTAAATTTCAGCCTCTGGATCTGATTTGGGATCATAAATATACGCTGAATCTGACTGTTAGCCATGGTTTGTTTGGGATGATGTTTTTTTCCTCACGGTAATGTCACAGCTTCCAAACGCTCTCAACGCAAAAGCCTACTGGCGCTCGTGATTCTTTAGCTCCGCCCACACGTCACGCCTCCAGCCGGTCGTGTTTTTCCGGGAAAAATCGGTACAGACTATCCTTCTCTTATGAACATAATAAAACTAAAGACTTTTTGGAGTTATGAATGATGCAGTACTACTCTATAGGTACTCAAGATTAACAGGAGATTGAGTGAAAACGAGCATTTCACCCCCCCTTTAAACACTTGAGCTTCAGCAAAAGAAGCTAAAAGCTAAACACCCTTTTGCTTCAATATCCCAAGTGTTCATTTTCTGATATCTCAGTGCTTGTGTCACATCTCAAATTCTGTCACATAGTTGTTTAAGTGTTTGACACTGTTGTCTAACACAAAACAGAATGTCAGCTCTGTGTAACTAGTGTCTAAATAGGTGCCACTGAACATCTCTTCTACTCTTGTCTAAAAAGACCAATGAAGCAATGAAAGCGCAAAATATACCCCGACATAAAGTGCTAGCAAATGTCAAAAAAAAAAAAAAAAAAAAAAACCTTCGTCATGAGGGCTTGATCAAAATCAGATATTTAGAGGCTTGTGTTGTGTTTGATGTCAGTTTGGTAACTGATTCTTTTCCTATCAAAAATTACCAGACTAACTTAAACCTAAATATGTCATGTATTCTCTACATGTGTTACAGTTATTGAAAAAGAAAAATGTTGCTTAAAAATATCTTTAAATGGAGTACACTATGTCACACTGCAGAATACTTATGTTATGCTTTCGTGTTCCTTACGTGGTGATCAAAAATAACCTACATGTATTTTTTATTTTTTTTTTCAGTGAAAGGAATGTACTGCATTTTGGTTTGATTCTTCTTCTTCTTCTTCTTCTTCTTCTTCTTCTTCTTATTATTATTATTATTATTATTATTATAAATATGTTGTATGTTTATGGAATTGTATGGTACTAAATTATATTTATGCAGTAGTTATTATCCATTTATTACCTTTTAACAATTGAAATAGACCTGAAAATTATATTTCCAAATTAAACTTATATAAACTTTCGTCTTTAAAATGAGACTAATCTTTAATATGTGCTTCAAAGCATTTTTCAAACCATTTAGCCTTTTGTGTGTGTGTCCATAGATTATGTGTATTTAATCAGAAGGAGATCTGAACTGACACAGACTTTATCATACAGATGTGAAATATACACAATCCCAGAGCTAAACTTACAGTAATAAGAGTAACTGATTATTTTGAAGTTGCTTTAGATTTCAATTTTGAATTGATCTTATTTTACATTAATGTGTGTTGATCGAAAAAACAGAACTTATTAAACTTATTTTAAGTTTATTAAGTTATTTATTTATTTATTTTATTTTATTTTATATATATATATATATATATATATATATATATATATATATATATATATATATACAGTGGGGATCGAAAGTTTGGGCACCCTTTGCAGAATCTGTGAAAATATGAGTGATTTTCAAAAAATAAGAGAGATCATACTAAATGCATGTTATATTTTATTAAGTACTGTCCTGAGTAAGATATTGTACATAAAAGATATTAACATTTAGTCCACAAGACAAAAAAAAATGCTGAAATTATTCAAATAACCCCACTCAAAAGTTTGGTCACCTGATGATCCTCGGCTGTCTTTCTGTTTTGTGATGGTTGTGCATGAGTCCCTTGTTTGTTCTGAACAGTTAAACTGAGCAGCGCTCTTCAGAAAAATCTTTAAGGTCCTGCAGATTCTTCAGTTTTCCAGCATCTTTGCATATTTGAACCCTTTCCAGCAGTGACTGTATGATTTTGAGATACACCTTATCACACTGAGGACATTTGAGGAACTCAAACACAACTATTTAAAAAGATTCAAACATTAACTGATGCTCCAGAAGGAAACAAGATGCATTAAGAGCTGGGGGGTGAAAACTTTTGAACATGATGAAGATGGCCAAATTTGTCTTATTTTGTTGAAATATATATATTTTTTCCATTTAGTTCTGCCCTTCGTAAGCAACAGAAGATACTTGTATGTTTCCTGGTACACAAATTAAGTACAATTTACCTTGATCTTCAAATTCCAAAAGTTTTCACCCCCCCAGCTCTTAATGCATCTTGTTTCCTTCTGGAGCATCAGTGAACGTTTGAATCTTTTTAAATAGTTGTGTTTGAGTCCCTCAAATGTCCTCAGTCTGTAAAGATGTATCTCAAAATCATAAAGTTACTGCTGGAAAGGGTTCAAATATGCAAAGATGCTGGAAAACTGAACAATCTGCAGGACCTTAAAGATTTTTCTGAAGAACGCTGCTCAGTTTAACTGTTCAGAACAAACAAGGGACTCATGCACAACCATCACAAAACAGAAAGACAGTCGAGGATCATCAGGTAACAGAACACAGTATTAAGAACCAAGGGTTCCCAAACTTTTGAGTGGGGTTATTTAAATAATTTCAGCAATTTTTTTTGTCTTGTGGACTAAATGTTAATATCTTTTATGTACAATATCCTACTCAGGACAATACTAAATAAAAAATAACATGCATTTAGTATGATCTCTCTTATTTTTTGAAAATTACTCATATTTTCACAGATTCTGCAAGGGGTGCCCAAACTTTCGATCCCCACTGTATATATATTGTTTTTTTTGTTGTTGTTTTTTTCATATAGGGTCAAAAATAAAGCCACTGCTGAAGTGTATATAATCACAAAGAATGAACAATGACAAATACAATTAGAAGAATATTAACTACGTGATTTTATAATTATTCAAATTAAAGATCGCATATTATAGCCTGATGTAATGCAACATAAAAACTTATATAATCTCTACATGGTCTCTTAGAAATGCGTACTTTTTACGTACTTTTCTGCACATTTCTCCACAATCTCAAAGAGAAATGTATACTGAGTGGTGCTTAAATACTGGTTCAATTCATTAACTCTCCCACATTTTTTTACATTGACATGGGTACGCATTTCTGTGTTTTTATTATGTTGCTTCGTATATATTGTTGCGGTTCAAAATTCAAATATCGGGGGACTAACGCTGAAAGTGAATGCACTATCATGTTGGAAATAAGCCCTACACCAAACCCAACCCTAAATCTACTCAATTTGGTTAACAAATACAAAACTGATATGAAAATGCATTAATTGATGCAACCATGCCATTTGAACTTTCTTATATGCAGATTTTAACAGCTTTATCGGACTGTGGTTACACTGGATTTGAACCGGAGACCAAACAAACCTACAACCTTTGAAAACCTACTGATATGAAGCTAGATATGTGCAATGCTAACATTAAAAGGCATCAATTGTGAAAACTCCAAGCATATTAATATTGTTTTGAAGCCATAACATGATATTATTCCAGTGATTGTGCAAAACTTAAAGGGACAACCCACCTCAAAATGAGAATTGTCATTAATTACTTACCCCCATGTCGTTCCAAATCCGTGAAACCTTTGTTTGTCTTCAGAACACAATTTAAGATATTTGGGATGAAGACCAGGATGCTTGTGTCTGAGACTGTACCACATCATTGTGGCGCAGCTGACTCAGAAGAGTGTATACTGCCTGCCCTACGGTGATGTGGGGAAAGACAGAGAAGATGAACAGTTGAATCAAGTCGTTATTTTTATTTTCTTTTTGTACAAAAAATTATATAAAGTATTCTGGTCGCTTCATAACATCACAGTTAAACCAGTGATGGTAGATGGACAACTCTGACAATGCTTGTCATACTTTTCAGGACATTGACAGTGTATTTTACTTGGCAGTCTATGGGACAGTCACAAGTCTTTTGGTTTTCATCCAAAATATCTTAATTTGTGTTCCGAAGACGAACTAAGATTTACGGCTTTGGAACGACATGGTGGGGGGGGGGGGGTGATTAATGACAAAATTCTCATTTTGGGGTACATTATCAAGCTTTATCAATCGAAACTCTGTAAATTTGAGTGAAAAGGAATTAAAGATGTCAGAGTTTTACTGCCTCTGAGTTAATTTAATTTGTAAACTGCAGTGATATGTACTTACCGGTATGTATTTTGCACATCGCTAAAAAGTTCACCCAGGTACATTTATGGTGTAAGACATGTCTGGTAAAGCGAAAGCTGTATTTGGTGACATTTGTGGAAAGGGGCCATGCATAGGTGCAACAGTATACTTCCCTGTTCATAACATGGTCCCGGTTATTGATATTGAGGACACGTCGCAGAACATCAGAGGTGGACAACCTCCAAATTTCGAGTGATGGTTTTTGTCGTCTTCCAGGCCTAGATCATTGTCGGCACAACATACATGGCCAAGAGCTGCAGCTTAATCTGCAGAGAGAGGGATGGCGAGTTTCAGATTACAACACATGCCCTCACTCGAACATAATTTATCATCCTACTTTTAATAAGTGTCCTGTAGGTGTGTAAAGCGAATGTGATTATTAATCCAATGTTTTATTATTATTTTTTTTTTCCTTTAACTCTTTATATCTCATGCAGCATTACTTCTCAGGTACATTTTCAGTGTTACTCTGACTGCTGATGCAACATGGGTATAGTCATCTGAAATATGAAAACGCAACGGCTTTAAATTTGGTAGCTGCAGACAGGTTCTACTTTAGATTTAGAGAGAGAAGCTCTGAAAGATTTCTCAAGGAATGGCAATGTCAGTAATGTAACAACCAGATGTGTGGAGGATTTGTCTCTGATAATTTCAAACATTATCACAATGTAATTATTTTCTTTGGAAATATGATAATCCGGGGACACCCATCCGCCCACCAAGCACCTGTGATGCTGCGTGGAACATGACAAATATTAATTTCCTCAGCCTCTGTTGTCTCATTCCAAACAGATGGGCTTAAAAGATTATGAAGCGAATGACAAGTATGTTGCATTGCGCTCGTGTCGACACTTTATTTTTTTGTATGTCATACCACACAAGGACAATTTCAGCCTAATTGTCATGATAATGTTCTATGCAATATGGGACTATTATAAAGAGAGAGAGCGAGAGTGCAAGAATTAAGAGATGCAGTTTAACCAGACAAGCAGCAAAGCTTTTTGTCTTGTTTTTTTCTCCCAAGTTTGCCACACTTGCGAACACCACAGGCCTCTGCAATAGTTACGTGGTCTAAATATGCATTTTGTCATAAGACATGTTTGTCTGCTCCTTCCATTCCACACCTTCAACATCACATCCAAACATTAAATTATTATTTTAAAATTGTATATTTATATTTATTATACAGTCCAAATTAAGCTCAGTCGACAGCATGTATGTTATCATGATTTCAGGAGGGAAATAGCTTACTCCCCTTTTTTCTGTGTGAAGTCATATCCAGTTTTACAACATGTTGCAATGGTAGCCCGTTGCCATAAATCCTAAAACAACTGTAAAAATAATTTAAACAGCCTTACAGCTCAAATAAAGCACACAGTTCCACAGAATAGGCAATGTTATTTTATATATGTATTGTAATTACCTCTTTGTAAACTCTATATATTTATAAGGGTGAATGAAAGGATGAAACTAAGGATGAATCAATATATTTTTGGTTGTAATGTTAAAGGTTGTAGAGTTTTATTTCCTAGTTAAATTATTTTTATAATTATTAGTATTTATTAATTGATATTATTATTATTATTATTATTATTATTATTATTATTATTATTTATTGTTGTTGTATTTAATTTTATTTTACATTGAACCTGGAGAGTTCCTTAAAGGGGGGGTGAAATGCTCGTTTTCACTCAATCTCCTGTTAATCTTGAGTACCTATAGAGTAGTACTGCATCCTTCATAACTCCAAAAAGTCTTTAGTTTTATTATATTTATAAGAGAAAGATAGTCTGTACCGTTTTTGCCCGGAAAAACACGAGCGCCTGGAGGCGTGACGTGTGGGCGGAGCTAAAGAATCACGAGCGGCAGTAGGCTTTTGCGTAGAGAGCGTGTGGAAGCTTTGACATTACCGTGAGGAAAAAAACATCGAAAACAAACCATGGCTAACAGTCAGATTCAGCCGTATATTTAAGATCCAGCACACGATCGTGACCCTTTTTCGTTGGGACTGCATTATCCTTAAGGAATAAATGATATGCAAATCTGGTGTCAAACTGGGCCTTGTTTGTAAAACAAGCATCTTCGAAATGCAGGGAACAAACACAAACACCGTTGATGCTCTGTAAAAATAAACTCCATCCACTGGTCCCTTAATGCTGTTTTATTTTATTTTTTTTTGGTAATCTGTGCAGGGTTGTCTTGCCCTGGCTACCAAAAACACACGTCTTTTGTGACATTTCGCTCTCGCTCTGATCAGTGAATTGCTCTGCTATATGGGAGCGCGCGAGTTTATATCTTGTGAGTTCATATAGAAGTCAGAATTGCGACATATGAACTCACAATTTTGAGAAAAAAAGTCGCAATTACCTTTTTTTTATTTTTAATTTAGTGATGGAAACCGGCTTCCATAGATTTGTGAACAATTCGCCAAAACATAAAAATAAAAATAAAATAGTTGTGGCAGTGCACTTTGTTAAAGCTGTTTCAGAAGCCCCAATCTACCTTTGAAGACCTACCGCTGAACCACTAAATCAGCTGTGGTTGAGGTCAAGAGATACGTGTCACCCTGAGACCCTGAGATGTCCATAAAAACTAGAGATAGTGTCAGGTTTAATTTATTGGGTTGTTCAGATTCGGACTGTGGCTGCTAAATCTGTAGTACTATATTGTAGGTACGTAGCACTAACATTTCTCAAACCCTGTCTTATGAAAGACCTCTTTCTTTTATTCAGTGATGATCAATAATCATATCCATGTTTTGCAGCGTTTTCTCAATATCTTCATGTTGGAAAGAAAATCCTTAAGAGATACTGACCTTTTGTTTGGACTTGAAAGCTCCCGTATATTGGTACTTTAGATTAACTAACGTCTATAGCACATGCTGGTTTGGGAAACTATACAAAATGACATATTTTTAGTTCAGATTAGTATAGATAAGAGTAGTTTGCAATGATATGTGTACTGCTTGTCCATTGGAGTTGCTTTCGCCATTGTTAAGTTTGAAGGAACAAACTACTAAAAAATGGCATGTGTTTGTGTATGAAAAGGACAGAGAGTAAGAACATGGAAGAGAGCATTATTAAATCTACTAGCTTTCTGTTTGTGTTCAATCTATTTTCTGTAAATTGTATTTCTCAAAAACCAGCAATCTTTGAAAGGACATGAAAGGAATTTTATTTTTCTTTGTTCAATAAGGTAATTGTGGTATGAGTGGTGTCATCAGAATCTCTCAGCTCACTCAGTACATTGCAGATGCCATTTTTCTGTAAAGTTTTCAAGTAAAGTAGTATTTTTATCTGTTCTGTATAACGTTACTTCATCATGCTGAATTTACGATGAGTCAGTATGCAATATACATTATATTTACAGAAGCATTATATTCATAGCATTTACAAAGGAAGCATATCGGCCCAATCTAACCTGATCTGATGAGAAAACGGGGAAGTTGTGGCCTAGTGGTTAGAGAGTTTGACTCCTAACCCAAGGGTTGTGGGTTTGAGTCTCAGGCTGGCAATACCATGACTTAGAACCTGAACCTTCAAACTGCTCCCCGGGCGCCGCAGCATAAAAATGGCTGCCCACTACTTGTGTTCACGGTGTGTGTGTGTGTGCACTTTGGATGGGTTAAATGAAGAGCATGAATTCTGAGTATGGGTCATCATACTTGGCTGTATGTCACTTTCACTTCACACTAAAACACAAGTATTTTATGAAGTGCTGATTGCATATTAGTTTGTATAATGTTATCTTTAGGGAAATATATATATATATATATATATATATATATATATATATATATATATATATATATATATATATATATATAAGAATTCAACATTAAGGTCCAATCTTAATAGTTACAAAATGAGTATTTAGGGCCAATATATGAATGTTTTTTTTTTTTGCTTTTAAATCCTCTAAAAATGTACCCCATTTACTTCTCTCATAATTGTCTCATAGTAACCTCAATTTCTTCAACTTTTTGTATTTGGTTGTATTATTCAATAGTTCCCAATACTTAGGGACCACATTATTTATTCACTTTTCCAAGTTAGAATTATTTATTTGCTTTACAAACTTTAGACTGAAGCATCTTCTGCTGCTTGTTATCCAGAGTGGGCTGATAAAATCCATCTTCCCATCACAATGACTAACATGCCCTTGTAATGTTCCTCATCAGCTGTCAGCTACTTTTAAAATGGTCACGATTCTCTCAGAAAACCATTGTACTTACATTTTTATTTGTGGGGAAGGACAGATTGATGGGGGTGTTTGAGAATTTAGAATGAAGGCAGGAACAGAAAGATGTATCTGTCCATTCAACAATAGCGGTGCTGTCATTCAGCATGAGTGACACTGGCACACAGTTCCCCAGCTGCCTCACAATTCTGCCAGTCCCTGCCTTTCTACGGGTTCATTAATATCTCCCACGAGTCTAAAGATTATGGGGTCAACATCTCCAAATGCAGGTTGTAGAACTGTAGCTGGTAATGTGTTGATCAGATGTATGAGCTACGACAGGGATGACAGGAAGTGAGCCTTAAGGAGCATTTATTTTTCCTGAAAAAAAAAAAAAATAATAATAAAATAAAATCATGTGTGGTGAATTAGAGAGAAGGGTCACAGAAGAGTACTTATTTATAAATGTACTTGTTGTATTATTTTTTGGTTTCATCAACTAATTTAATGATTCAAAGTAAAAAAAGTAATAGCATATTTAAGCTTTAAGGTCTTGAATTTTAAATTGAACCATTATTCAGAAATTGTATTATTATGCTTGTACAGTGGAGGCTGTGTATCCAAGTCCCATGTGAACATCATTTAGTGTATCTTTTTAAAGGGGGGTGAAATGCAAATTTTCACTCAATATCCTGTTAATCTTGATTACCTATAGAGTAGTACTGCATCCTTCATAACTCCAAAAAGTCTTTAGTTTTATTATATTCATAAGAGCACGACCGACTGGAGGCGTGACGTGTGGGCGGAGCTAAAGAATCACAAGCGCCAGTAGGCTTTTGCGTTGAGAGCGTTTGGAAGTTACGACATTACCGTGAGGAAAAAAAAACATCATCCAAAACAAACCATGGCTAACAGTCAGATTCAGCCGTTTATTTATGATCCAGAATCAGATCCCGAGGCTGAAACTGAACGAGAGCAGCAGCAGCAACGACTCGCTCCGAGCAGGTCTCCGGCATGGGAGGCGGACGCACTAACAAGGAGGCAGAGATATTTTAAGCAGTTTTACTCACCGCCTGCGGTTCCAACACATGATCGTGACCCTTTTTCGTTGGGATTGCATCATCCTTAAGAAATAAACGATTCGCAAATCCGTCGTCAAACTGGGCCTTGTTTGTAAAACAAGCATCTTCGAAATGCAGGGAACAAACAAAAACACTTGCACAACTCCGTTGATGCTCTGTAAAAAAAAAACTCCTTTTGTGACTTTTCGCGATGCTCTCGCTCTGATCAGTGAATGAATGTCTATGCTCAGCCTCTCAGTGCTCTGCTATACGGGAGCGCGCGCTCTTCCGGCAGAAGTGCCCTAAGGACCCATATAAGGAAATTCCACTCCATCTAACGTCACACAGACCCATACTCGAAAAAAAACTTTCCAAAACTTGTGACAAACTGGAAGGAGTATATTGGGAACAAAAATACTCATTCAAACGTACAACTTAATTTTTGAAACTTTGTCCATGTTTAGCATGGGAATCCAACTCTTTAACAGTGTAAACAACTCAGTATGCATGAAATAGCATTTCACCCCCCCTTTAAATAAAACAATATACAGAGCAAATAATCATGAAATCCTAGTGTATAATATTTTAGTTAGTTAGTTAGATAGTGTCACATTTTACTTGGTGTTTCGCTCTCTTTATGGACTGTGATTACCATATAAATGGGTTGTTTGTAAAAGAAGAGAGACTGACCTAATCCATGATGTTATTCCCTTTCATTAAAACAAGTCTCCAAAGCTGTTTTCTGAAATCACACAAATTGAGTTGTGAGCATTATTTAACATTTAAAAAAAAAAAAAAAATGAAGATTTGATTAAATGATGTGTTTCATTTGTGTTTGTTTCCAGGGAGCAGTAGGTTTGTATCCACTGAATGACACTGGGTGGGAACTCATTTCATACGTGATTGTTACATCCACTGTAATTGAATCTATATACAAACACTAAATGCATCTGAGAGAAGATTTCAAGACTTGAAAATATTTTTTCGGAAAAATTAAATCTCTTGGCAATGTAAAGCTTGGTTGCACATTACAAAAGAGTGTTTAAAATGTAACTGCAACTTGTTATATTTAAATAAATAAACCTGGGGAATTTACATTTTACCATGAAAATGCAGCACATATTTTTTATGAACGCACATTTTTCTGAGCCAAGAGAAACAACAAGCCACAACATTTCCACTATGTCAGTCTTTCATTTGAGCAAGTGCTGTTGAGTCTAAATTGTTAAGCATGCTGAGATGTAATCACACTTTGCATATTGTTCACGATTATGCGCACTATGTGTAGTTGCTAAAAGCAGAGCACTATACAAACAGAATATGAAGCTTGCATTATATTATACAATTGTTTTAAAATATAAACTAAGAAATTTTTATTATGAATAAACTTTTTTACCCATATTACACTGGAAATGATCTATTAAAATGCATATGTTTATCCAACGTTTGTATTTAGAGTATGCTGGTTTAGCAACAACCTAAAATCAAACTATTCACTGAAAGGAAATCTTGTTACCTTCTTTATCTTCTTGTTTGGAGAGACATGAGAGTTCATATTTCAGTGTGTAGGGTTCATTGGCAAGCAGCACATGTTTCAAACCACTTTACTAATGCCAAGAAGGCTGTCTGCGAATCTCACAGCTAAGAGATAATTTGCTAATGAAGCAGCTGTAGCCTATACATGGCATACATTTATATAAACAGCATGCATGCATGCTTAAGGGCATTTAAACCAGAAAATATTAATCCAAAGCCTTGTTTGATCCAAGCTTAAAGGGGTCATATGATGTTGCTAAAAAGATCATTATTTTGTGTATTTGGTGTAATGAATTGTGTTTATGCGGTTTAAGGTACAAAAACACATTATTTTCCACATATACACACAGTGCATTGTGTACTACATACAGTGCATTGTGACTGGCCAAATACCTCAAGCATTTGATGGAAATATTACGCTCTTACCATAATGTCATGCCCAGTGCAACAAGACAAAAACATTAAAACTCATTCTAAACAAGCCATTTGTTGCTTTCAGTGGGGACATAATTATGGATTATAATGATCTAAATACTGTCTTTTTCTACTTGGCCTGATGGCACAAATGTACCTGGGTGCACTTTTTAGAGAGACACCACATATGTACCAATAAATACATATCACTGCAGTTTCCAAAAATAAATGAACTCTAGATGCAGTAAAACTCTGAGACCTTTCATTCCTTTTCACATAAGCTAAAGTTTTGCACAATTGCTTAAATAATATCATGTTATGACTTCAAAGACATATTAATATGCTTAGAGATGCAGAAGAAAACATAATAAAAACACAACAATATTTACCTATATCAACATAATAAAAACATGCCAGGGAACACAAATTGAACCAGTGTTTTAGCGCCACTCAGTGGACATTACTTTTTGAAACTGTGGCGAAACGTCCAATAAGTTATGTAAAAATGGTGTTGCACAAAAAGTGCACAGAGGTACATATTTTTATGAGACCATGTTGGTCTTTCACATGTTGCGTTGTGTTGCGTTGCGTTGCATCGCGTGGCATATTCATAAAGCCATGTCTGTATGTGTGATTGGACTAAAGACAAACAACAAGTGCTACTCTACACTGCTCAAAACTGACGTTTGAATCATCAGTGGCAGATCCTTTAAATATGTAAACGTAGTCTCCCAGGATTAGGAAACAGTAATCTGTAAAATGCGCTGCACACATCTGAAAATGTGGGTTCAGTCTTTTAAATAAAATGTTCTAGTCGTGTCCTCTATTGGAAGGCTAATTTTTTTGCAACGAAACACACAGCGTCTTCACAACATGGTGATGGTGGTTGCAGCAACAATAAAGTTACGCCTTCTTTGAGTGCGTGAAAGTTTGGGTGGTGTTACGTAAATCTTTCCACACATAAACGTAGATGTGGGGGTATGTTTAAAAAAGCTTTAGCACTTAGCTAACCTTTTATGAGGACGTGGATGAGTTCTAGCTCTTATAATGAATATCTATTTTGGTTTGAGACTTTAGTCTTTGCTACTTTAGGAATCTTATCTATTGAGAATGAGGAGTCACGTGCCGATTTGGGTTGATATGGGAGGGGTCTGAACCGGTCGGCCCTGATGGAAGGATACGCTATCTGTTGCCAGGGGCAATGCCTTCAGAACTTCACAGAGGCGCGACTAAACATTTCAGAGCGCTTTCATTTTTGCGCATTTATTTTGTCGGCGGAACAGATCGAGACGGATCTACGAATACGCGAAAGAAAAGGAAGAAAGTAAAGCAATGCAAAAACATAAGGCGAAAGAAAGGGGACCTTACAGGAACAAGCTCACACCAAGCGCAAAACAGCGGTGTTTGGAGAAGCTCTCAGGCAGCTCCCTGCAGCGGCACAGAGACCTGAACAATTTACCTCTGTGCACACATATGGACATTGGGAATTATATTGTTTACAATGTAAGTCACATTGCATTCATGCTGTTAATGGCTTAATCTAACCCGGACATTTACATCTCGCAATCACACATTTAACTACCCTAGCTAACCCAGAACTGGTTTGTCCACTTTGCAGCCCCCAACAAAAAAAAACCTGGTACAGTATGTGTCATTGGGTTAAAATCAAATTATAACTAAACATACACGATTTACACTAAACAAAAAAAAAAAAACAGTTTGAAACAAGACACACCTTCTCTTTTTTCGAGGATATAGAGCGACCAACTTTATTTGAGCAAGCATTGATTATGCGTGACACAGTCTCAATTTGTGGGACACATGAATGCTGTGCGCGCACGCGCTACGCAGGACGGGTGGTCACCCAAAGTGTATTGAGAATGAGAAGTTGTCGTCATAGCACAAAGCCCCTCCCACGATATCACAGTCTCCGCCACGTTGGAAGGATACCGGCGGCGAAACAGGATTGTTTACATTTGTTGTTAAGAGGAGGTTCTCGCAATTCTGCACTGTTTTACCATGCCTGGAAGTTACTGCTGCGTTAAAAACCGCTGCAGTACCTCACACGATACATATGGAAAACATAATACAGTTTTTTTTTTAGGTTACACCAAGCGCAAAACAGCGGTATTTGGAGAAGCTCTCAAGCATACAAAATATCGACCCATACGAGCTCCCAGCAAGTGGAAGTGCATCTGTCAATTCTGTCATGAGCATACATCAGCAGTTAAACGTTTAGGGGAGTAGGGCATTATTAATATACCATGTAAGGTGGTATGTGCTAGAAATGGGTAAACCACTATCATGGTGTGGGGGCACCACAGCGCAAGGCAGTGTCCCACTTTGTCCCTCAGAAACATACAACTTATTAGCAGGTGGTCACCCTATATACACTGCATGTCTGTGTGGGGGAATGTTGCCATGTACATCTGCTTCTGAAACACTCTCACTCTCTCTCTCACACACACACACACACACACACACACACACTCACTCACTCACTCACTCACTCACTCACTCACTCACTCACTCACTCACTCACACACACACACACACACACACACACACACACACACACACAAATAACACTACAGTATCTTCTTAGTTGCTAACTTTTTTCACTGTTTACCTGAATCTAAATGCAATGTGTGGATTATTTAATTAATATAATTAAATTAATTATTTCATTCATTCATTATTATTATTATTATTATTATTATTTATTTATTTATTTTTTATTTATTTTTTTAGAAGAAGAAGATTATGAAAGCTGCAGTGTGTAAGGTGTTCAGACTTGATGTTTTTACAGTACATGCAATAATATTAGGAATAGCAATATTTAAATGAAAACTAATAGCAAATCTTTCTGTCTTTTTTTTTTTTTTTTGTGATTGCTTAGAGATAAAACTCAATGAAATTCACAAATCGTATACCCTTCACTAAATAAACCTTAATGTCTTAAATTATCACAATAAAACAGACTAAGCAGAATGCATTTGTGTTTGGAAATCCCATAATAAAATTGCAAAACAATAAATCTAATAGCACACATTTCTAGCATGGGTAGCACACAATGTCATATTTTAATGAGTGGCTTATAGCCTACACACACACACACACACACACACACACACACACACACACACACACACACACATATATATATATATATATATATATATATATATATATATATATATATAATAATCATCAAACATTTGTATGACCTGGCAGTGACTTGCTTGACCCAAGCTATGACTTGACTTGACTTGACTTGCTTGACAAAAGCAGCCACTTGACTTTACTTGCTTGATTCTCACAAAAATTTACTTGGATTTGCTTAAGACTTGAAGGGTAAGACTTGAGACTTACCTGTGACTTGCACACTTCCACCTCTGGTATAAGCCTCAATGAGCTTTCATGCTTGGGGTTGCCAGATGTCAAGAGTTTAAGTCCTCTAATCAAGGCTTTTCCCTTAAAAGGGTACATTGTCTGTCACTGAAGTATCTATCTCATCCAATGAGTGTAACTAAATCTTCACTAGAGGCCAAGATTGTCATTAAGCTGTAATTGACCCTTAGCTAGTGGGAGAGTCGTGATTTGTATTTATCTCGGTAAACTCGGTAAACAAAGGATTGTGTGTGGAGTTCAGGTAACTGCAAAACCTGTCTAATGTTTCTGTAACATGCTCTATATGTACATATAAGACATAGCCCATGTATGCAAGACTACTTGTCATTTATTAATTATATGCAGCAAATTAATAAAGATTAGTGGATCTGTTAATTAAGTCTCGATTGTAGACAGAGAACAGACATGTAACAAAACACTTCTCTGAGGCACAAACACAATTTGTTTCCAACTGTTCAGGTGATTAAAAAGCCACACTGATTAACCAGAAAAATAAATGACTTGTCTGGACTTGAGTTTATAATCCTTTCTTTCGCCTCAAATCTATTAACTCAATAATTTGCATGAGTGTGGTTATTATTTACAGTCTGCAAATCCTCATCCGGCTTTGTATATTAGGCATCTGATTGTTTTTGCACATTGTGTCTTCACACTTAAAAATGCATTTGCTAATTATTTAATGTCTTTCTTTTTAAATTGTTATCTATGTATTTATTTAATTTTGCGCTTATATTAAAAAAATCTATGTTAACTATGAGTTTACAGCTTCCATATAATCTAATGAACTGTAAAGTGATCCTAATTCTCAATCTAGAATTATGCATGCCTACATTTTGTGCTCCAAAGCAGAATAAAATACCAAAAATCGATTATATCATGAAGAGACTGCCTTTATTATTCATTCACTGTGATAGCTTCAGATTTTTTGAATTTGCCTGTATCTGCACATCCCTCAATCAATATTTATCCTCCTCAAAACTGTTTAACTTACTATACAGAATGTTAATGGAATTATCAGGCACAGCCCAGCTCAGGGATATTCTGCATTTTAATTTCAAAGAGTAAAGCTACATGAGCATAATGATGATGTAAATGTGACAGTGGTACCTTAACTGAGGAAATCGGTCTCAGTTCTTCAACTTCAGGCACCTTTATTACCTGTCTTTAATTTTCTGTTTGCTTAATAATGCATCACATCGTATGGTTCTTCATACAGCCCAAGCACTGTACATTAATTAAAAATAAATAATAATGGAGCATACACATGTGCAATGAACGGTGATGGCTGCTTAATATCGATGCTCCTCCTCAGATGCTAGCCGAGTTTTAAGTACTGACCTTGTTCTAGAGACTTTCCAGATGGCATCCAAATGGCCTGCTAAGAAAAAGCCGAAGGATGACGAGCACCTTCATAATGCCGTTGCCAAGATGCTAGACAAAAGTGAAAGTGACGTGACATTCAGCCAAGTATGGTGACCCATACTCAGAATTTGTGCTCTGCATTTAACCCATCCAAAGTGCACACACACACACACACACTGTGAACACACACCCGGAGCTGCGGTGCCCGGGGAGCAGTTGGGGGTTCGATGCCTTGCCTTGTACATGCACTCCCCCCACCTACAATTCCTGCCGGCCCAGGACTCGAACTCACAACCTTTCGATTGGGAGTCTGACTCTCTAACCATTAGGCCACGACTTCCCACTTCCACACTTTTTGCGATTATCCAACAGAACTGAAATTAAAGGAGGCTTAAGAGTCAATGAATAAGGGCAAGGCACCTGATTTGGATGGTCTACCCCCGGAGCTGTATTTGGTTTTATGGGAACTGATTGGACCACTAATTCTAGACTCTATACATTTTGCGATAGATACAGGTAATTTCCACAGAGATCAGAATGCTGCCCTTATCCCTCTGGTTTTGAAAAAAGGGAAGGACTCCCTTTGATGTTCAAGCTAAAGGCCGATTTAATTTTTTGGTATGGATGCTAAGCTATATGCTAAAGTTCTTGCCTATCATTTAGGAACAGTTGCCAGTTCCCTAATTTCCCATGACTAGACAGGTTTTCTCATGGCACATTTTCCTATGGAAACATAAGATTCCTTTTGAACATTATTGACTTATCCGACTTGGCTAACGACCAACATGCTATCCTCTCAATATATGCTGAAAAATCCTTCTACCAGGTTGAATCTTATCCACATGATCCAGACTCTCTATACTAAATCTTCTGCATGGGTATCTACAGGTTTATGCTAATCAACTGCTTTTCAGTTGAAGAGAGGCACAAGACAGGGTTGCCCATTGTCGCCATTGCTATTGGCAATCTCTTTAGAGATTTTGGCGCAGGCAATTCGTCAGGATCACATAATTTCAGTAATCAGTATAGGCTGTTCCAAACATTATATTTTTCTTTTTGCGGATGATATCTTGCTGTATATGTATATGTAACCTTTCCACTTCTCTCTCAATGTCTTAAAATATTTAAAGATTTTAGCAATGTCAGTGGTTACAAAATTAACTGGTAAAAATACGTATTATTGCCCATGTCAGCATTGGCAAATACTGCATTAGTGTTCACCTTGATTCCAATTGAATTTTTTATATTTAGGAATTCAGAATTTCCCACACTGCACACCATTTTCAAGCCAAATTGTATCTCTTTATTCTCTGCTATCAGACAAGACCTACAAAGATGGGATGCTCTTCCAGTTCCACTACAGGGCAAGATCGCAATTATCAAAATGAATATCCTTCTTGACTCTTATTCATTTATTAACCTTTTTTATTAAGAAATCAACTCTTTGATTACAAAGAGTCTGAGACTGACAAAAAGATGGCTTGGTGTGATATGGAAGCATTGGCAGTGTTTCCACATCCCCAGGATGTGTTATATACAGGCTTACCAGAGAAAGGCCAGAAGTTTGGATACACAATCGTGGGTAAGTCTCTTAAAATTTGTCTTTATGTCTGAAATTTTAATGTAAGTTGTATTAGGTTTACAACTGAATCACTGATTTGGCATACTCATCACTTCATCACATCACAATCTGGTAACACACCCTTTGTTTTCAAACCATGGTCTGATCTAGGTGTACATTTTCTGGTTGATCTGTTCAACAGTGACATATTAAGGTCCTTTCAAGATCTGAAAGATTGCAATAATCTTCTTGTTCATTCTTACTTTCTGTATTTAAGGTTGCAAAGTGCAATGCATGCATATGGCATACAGTGGAAATGTAACCTGGACTCTCATCCTGTGTTGGACTGTGTGAATTTTTCTCAGGCACGAGGAGCAGTCTTATTCATTTATATCAGATTACTCAAGCAGTGCTGCAGCACACTCCCTATCAATAATATATGGGGAAAGGAACTGGCTAATTACAAACCAAACTGGGACTGGATTTGGGCAAGTATTCCAACGATGTCCAAAAATCTTACCCACCAACTAATACGCTACAAATGCATCCACAATGCTTATGCTACTCCATATGTCCTGCACAAAATAAAAGGCTTACCTACCCCTTTTTGCTCTCTCTGTAATTCATACTGTAATAATAATAAAGAAATAATACTGTGGGGACCTATATGCACATGTTTTATGACTGTCAATATATTGGTAAATTGTGGGACAGAGGATCCTCCACACTGCTCTAACTGTGTCCAAAAAAAATAAAAAATAAAAATAAATCTGGCATCAACCCAAATCCCCAGTATTTAAAATGTGGCTTATAGAACTCAAAAATATTGCATTGTTCGAATGAACAACAGCGAGAATTAATAAACCCTCCCCTTCCTTTTCCCCATTTTATGTATTTATTTATGTGTTTGATTCTTTTTTTTTATGTATTTATTTTATATGTGAAAACCCTGATTTTGTGTATATTTAAGTTTTCAAATGTTGACTATGTTCTATTCTGCTAAAATAATAATAATAATAATAATAATAATAATAATCACAAAAAGTAATAATAATAAAATAATAATATTTTATTAATAATGTTGTTAAATATTGTATATATAGAGAGAGAAAGAGAGAGAGAGAGAGAGAGATTAAATAAAGTTGAAATATATTATATTATGTTAAAAGTAGTTAAAACATTATTAGCATAGCTGTTATTAGGCCGAGGCACGAGGCCACAGGCCAAGTGCCAGAGGCAATCACAGCCACTTATATAGAGGAGGTATAACTCAAGTACAAGAGTGATTTTGCGTGTGGCACAAGTGTTTAAATATACAAGAAAAACACAACAACGGAGTGTCTTTTAAAAACCCTTTTGTGAAGAACTACTTACGCCACAGATTCAAATCTCAGTCTGACAGTTTAACAGCTGAGCTCAAGCCTCCATTACTAATTTAAAAAAACGTCACTTTAGAACTAGTAACATATTGAGTTGCTTCATTAAAAGCTTATTGTATTACTGTATTAAAAGCTGACTGTATGTAGAATATTGTGAGAGAGAGATGGACTGAGCGAGCATTTATTCTTCAGGTCAATCTCATAAAACATGAGTTTGAATGTCCAGTGAGGAAAGCTATATCTTTGTCGTACCCTCCTCTTCATCTTTTAAGGGTGATTTCTGATGACAGCACTGTTCACTGCATTTGTTAACTGCATCTTACAAGCTGTTATTAAAAGTAAAAATAACTTCCGTTTCAGTCTCTTTCAATATAAAAGTCTTTACTGCTGACTCGTAAAACAGTCTCTTTTCGCCATATAATGATGGAACAATGTCACAAAATTCCCGATCACGAATACATTTACATTTATTCATATAGCAGATGCTCTTATCCAAAGTGACTTACAAATGAGGACAATAAAGCAGTCAAAACTAACAAAAGAGCAACGATATATAAGTGCAAATGACAAGTTTGACTAGCCTAGGTGTGTGTACATATATTATACACACACATACACACACAAATAAAAATAAGTAGATAGAATAGGAAAAATTAGAAAGCTAGTGGATTTTTGTTGTTGTTGTTGTTGTTGTTTTATTAAAAAGAAGATAAATAGATAACATAGAATTAAAATAGAATAGAAAGTGCTAGATAGAGCGGACAAATAGAGATATACACACACAGATTCTCAATGCTAAATACTACTATATATTTAAAATAGTATTTATTGAATAATAATCAACAACAGCCATCATAAAAGCCATGCTCTAATATACAGCATTAAAGTTATATAAACTATAATGTGATCTACTTTCCATTTAATGCTGCGACTTAATCTCACGATTAATCACATCCAAAATATTTTTTTTATATGATATATGTATGTGTACTGTGTTTATTTATTATGTTTATAATAATGTGTGTGTGTATAATATTTACACACACACACACACACACACACACACACACACACTACACACTCAGATATCATGTAAACAAAAGCTTTTATTTTGGATTCAATTAATCGTGATTAATCATTTAACAGCAATAATTCCATGACACAAAAACAGCATTATTTTACAATTTTTGTGGATTTGGGCATCCGCCATGACACTCGCTTTGAAAAATACTGGAAGCGGAGTGATACAAATGGTGAAAAGGCATTCCTGTAACAATACTAGCACAATATCTCACGGTTCTCAACCAATCAGATTTAAGAACCAGAACAAACTGTTGTATAAATATTTGTGTATGTATGTATGTATATATGTATTTATATACATATTGATACTGAGATCACAGAAGTCTGTGCCTGAATTGATTTATTTTCCTTTAGACATTCTTTTTATTTTTATTTTATTGTTTTCCTACATCTATCTGCAGGTTCCCAGACACCTTCTGAAGATGAAACACAAGACATGGACACATGAAATAGATGCTGGATTCAACTACTCAAGATTTTCAATCAAGCCCTGATGGAATAGCTATTTTCAAAGACGCACTGGCATTACCAGCATCCCAAAAGCTGAATATGTGGTGCTCAAATAAAAAAATGAAAATTATTTATTTAGTTATTTATTTTATTATTATTATTATTATTATTATTATTATTATTATTATTATTATTATTATTATTATTATTATTATTCCTTTTCATGCTTGTCATGCTGACTGGGTTTTTTTTTTTTTTTTTTTTTTTTTTTACTTCACAGACAGAGACATCACACAACTAAATATATGATGTTTCTCCCACATAATTTTGAACCTCATAAAAAAAAAAAAAAAATAATAATAATAATAATAATAATAATAATAATAATAATAATAATAATAATAAATAAATAAATAAATACATTTGTTTGTGTATAGAGAAAGAGAGAGAGGTTTGGGTGTTTGCAACAGGCTCCCCTCTTCATATTATGTGAACTTAACCAAACAATAAAGATATTTACTGAAAAGTGTATCCTCATGTCAATCTATGACTTCTTGGAAGTCTGCAGGAATAATATCCTAAGACTGAGAGATAACTTAGTGGTCTCTGCATGCTGAGGAGAGCATGTTCAAGCTGCAGAGTCAGCACAGCAACCCTGAGTGCCGGGACAGGACACATCATAACTCGACAGACACATCCAGAGAGAGAGAGAGAGTGTGACGGACAGCTGAAAGAGGGAGAGAAACTGCATTTACACACACTACATACCATCTTTGCCCTTCTTTTGACCCTCGGTCAAGGCAACAGATTTAAATGTAACTAAAAAAAAATAAATGAGGAAAACTTTTGATAACACAACAAAGTCAAAATAACCCATTTATTATGATTCCTTTTGGCATCTTTTCTTCACTGACTTACAGCTTTAACCAGGAGTAAAGAGGCGTTCAATTTCTTGACCAAATGAATATAACATCGGATGAATCACATTTTTGAGCTGGTTTTTCGGGTTCACAAAATGCTCTGAATCATTTTGCTATTTACGACTAATTTGGAAACAGCTCACAGAATTGTTTAAAGCTATTTCTCACTCCATGAAAATAATAATAATAATAATAATAATAATAATAATAATAATGTTAACATTAACAAAAACTGTGCTGGATAAGCGGATATCTAAATAAAAGAAACATGCATAAATGTCAGACTCTTAAGTATTCTGCACTTAAGGTAAATGACAACAATACTTTTTGCTCATGTACTGTATTCTATTACCATCTGTGAAATTTTGAAACACAAACTTGGTGTGTAATAGAAGCATGTTTGAGCATTTTAGATGGAAGAAATCTACACATTATTAAACATTAAATAATAACATATTTGTGACAGTACTGTTACAGTAAAAAATCTATAACCCTATGCAAGTTACAGAGATTCTAAGATATTCAGCAAACACCATCTGTGTATTTTCAAGTAAATTCCAGTCATTAATTTACTGAAAATTTCCACAATTTAAACTGCATTGTTATCTGACCTGTGGAAACTGGAGATGTTTTAATTGAATCAGATTTCTTTTTCCACTTGAACTCAGTGGAGGGGTAGCTCTTTTATAAATCTCTGTTCACCTCAGCCTGACCGCTGCAATCAGTTTGTGTCCCATCATCTAATTCTCCCTCTTAAAAGGTGCTTAATCTATCCTCATCCAGAAACAATCTATTCTTTACCTTTACCTCATTCTAAAACGACCTCCCAAACTGAATTTTGAGCATTTTGGCACAAGTATAACTTCTCATTGATTAGACTCTTGGAAAAGTCAGCCCTTAGAACTCTTAAGTTAAATACAATGGCTATTGCATTCCTTATGGCCACTTGAGTATCCTTCACTGAAATAATTTGGCAGAAGAATGCCAAGCCACTTTAGAGAAAAGAATGTCTGAGTTGATAATTAATGTATTAAAGGCTTGAAATGATCATTGCAAGCTGAAAATAAAATGTCACAATATCACATTACGGTCTACAGTCTTGCTTTATGAATAGGACTTTTGTATCACATAAATGATGCATCAACTAGTGTGCTGCATTTCTCTTCACATTCTAACTCTGTTGTAAGCAGGTAATTTCAGTATCATTAAATGAATGATTCCATGAAACCGACCGAAAATAGACAAGATTTCAATAACATTGTTGGATCATTATTTTTCTTGGTTAGCTCTCAAGTCCAGACTGCATTGATTAGGTTTGATGAAAAACTACATGCAATCCATCATGCAATGTAATGTAACACTGAGAGAAGATGAACAGCGTTTGATGCGGCTGCTATTAATATCAGAGGATAAGACCATTCAAGTTCCATTAACTAAAATATACCCTGATTACCCTGTTCTGCACCCACTCTGTACTTCAGAACCAGTGCAGAATCCACAATTTTAAAACAATGTAATCATTAAAGATGATGGTGCTAAATTTCCTGAAGTTGCTTGTATTGGCAAAGACAATATGGTTCAGATTCCAAACCCAGATACACATTGGAAAGTTGTAGCATGGTGGGAGTTTGGTTTACATGTTTCCTTCTGGATTGACTGTGTCTCCAACCTGAAAGAAAGCTGTTGTTGACCTTGATCGACAACCTGATAAAGTTCAGCTATTATATTTTGGACCCATCAGCATATGGCATTAGAGCATCTGTTTTCTGCCTGATTCAGGAGTTACACAAACATTCCAGAGAATCATTTTCACATAGAAATAATAATAATAATTTCTTGAAAAAAATAAAATAAAAAAATAATCACTCTATCCTAAATTCTTAATAAAAAATAAATAAACTTGATACTTAATGCATAGAACCATAACATAAATTGTTACCAATTAATTAAACATTTTTTCTAGAAGTAAAATTGCATAATATGATGAGATGTATGGTTTTGATTGAAATGTATCTTGTTTTAAGAATGTTTAGATACTATTGCTAGAAAATAAAGGACAAAAATACAGATTTTATTTATTTATTTATTTTTTTATCTTTGTGTCATTTTTGTTATTTTCGGTCTGTTTAAGATAATGACTCATGCCGCAGAACCTGATTTTACCAAGACGTGTTCCTAGGACAAAATCTTTGTTGTCCCTGGAACAACATTGTGATTAACCAATCAGATTTGAAGAACCAGTTAAAAGATTGTGTGAAGTTTATGCATACAATAACTGTTTGGTGTTTGTACATCAGTGTCATTCATCTATCATTTCCTCTGATTTTAGGGAATACTCATGGTTAAGGTTAGGTTTAGGTGTAGGGATATGGTCAAGAATATATATTTTTTCTAGTAAAATGTTGTTCCAGGGTCAACAAAATATGTTGACCTAGGAACACATCTAACTCAGCAAAATCAGGACGTGCACTCATGCCATTGGACATGAATGTCATTGGAGTGAGACTGAACTTGTTAATTATTACTTGTTAATTATTATTATCAATCAACACCTCCTTGGAGATATGATCGTTTTCTGGTATTAAGCTGTTTAAAATGTGAATGGAGCTCTGCTTCTGGCTAAGATAACAGGGATCTGGGATAAATCCCAATAATCTACAGTACTATGTGCCTAAACCTATTTTATCCTGCCCATGGTAAATTGTACCATGTCAGCTTTCTCAAGAATTTCACATCCAACTGTAAGGGAGTTTTTATTCATTTATTTTTTTTATTTATTTATTTTATTTTATTTTATTTTTTTCAGTTCTGAATTTGGGTTGGAATTTGAGTTCAGTCGGTAGTCATTGTGCCCATTAGAGCTGTAGTCAAGTCCGGCTTTGTCGAGTCCAAGTCAAGTCCAAGTCCAGGACTAGTCGAGACCGAGTCAAGACCGAGTCCAAAGAGGTTCGAGTCCAAGTCAAGTCCAAGTCCAAAAGTTTCGAGTCCAAGTCCAAGACCGAGTCCAAATGAAAGAAAAAAGGGTCCTCTTCAAGACCACATACTTAACTACTGATAATGTTTGTGATGCGAGAGAAAGCATATCTCCTATTCTAAGAAAATCATTTTACATTATTATTTGTAATGATCAAAAGCATGTGCAAAGTAACAACTCTGTAGGACAGGGGTCTCCAAACTACATCCTGGATGGCCAATGTCCTGAAAAGTTTAGCTCCAACTGGCCTTAAAACACCTGGAAGATTAGTGTGTCTAGTAAAGGCTTGATTAGGTTCAAGTGTGTATAATTAGGGTTAAAACTAACAGGGGCGTTAAACAAGATCCTGGGCCCTATTTATAGGCAGTCCTGATGGGCGCCCAAGGCCCCCACCCATGAAAATATCCAGGTAAAAAATATATATTTCAGATTCATACTTTTCAAGGGCCCTCTCTTCCTTTGGGGCCTTGCTAATGAGTGGTTTTACCCCCAGTCCGACCCTGGGAGCTAAACTTGGATAAACAAACAAAGTTTGGAACTGTAAGGTCAAATAATTTTTATGTACTTTATTTTTTGTTGACATTATATCTGTGGTCAAAAATGTATATGACTATGCCTAATTGGCACAGTGCACAGACACACGCAAAGCTCGGGATATGACAAATGCGCGCAGCAAGGCTAGAATGGATACGTTTGGCTCTACTGGACATGCGCACATAAATACAGCGACATTTTTGTCATACTGTGCTTGTGCTTGCATAGACTAGTCGAGCTCTGTCGGAAACAATCGACTACTCCAGCATGTATTAACCATAATTCACACAAAGTGTTTGCAAGTACGACGTGAATTTTAGAATTACAATATTGCGTGGAGCTGTTACTATATGACCTTATCTATGTTGCATGTAAAAATAAAATATGTAATGTAATAATTAGGGTTGTGCCTGAAGCCGAATACCTTATTCGGAATGGCACGGATAATGGCTTAAAAAACGAATAACGCACAAGGAATAATTCTGCCTGAATACTCGGCTGAAGCTGACACAGTCTGGTGTTTGCTAGATAACAGGTGAGCCAGGGCATCAGCGCCAGAAGTGAATGAATGTAAACTTTATGAGTGAAAAGAGAGCAAATCAAACACCCCATTGTTGTCGCCTCTCTGTTTATCTCTCAGAAATCAGAGCGTTGCAAGAGTAATTTTACCTATAATAATACATCATAGCTACACGTTATATTATTTGTATATATTTAAAAGGCAAATATTGAAAGCTTAGGCTACCATGATACGAATGAATGGAATAAGCACAGCGCGCTCACTAATCAAACAGCCGCGCTGCGCGTCTCAGTCTCTCAAAAACCAAACCAGTTCTCTCTCAAGAGTAGGCTAATAATCAGCTTCGATACGGATACATTGTGTACTTGTCCTAGGCCTACATGTTTGCATATTTACCTTTTGCTGGTTTGCGCGGAACACACACATCTGTTTAGTGAAGTTCATTAACATTAAGACTCGCTCAAAGTGTTCTGCGTAATGAGAATGTGTGCATTGAATAGATTCAGTCGTGTTCAAATGATCACTAAACGTTTGTCATGACATCTCTCTGCTTGCATGATAAATATTATTTTAGAAATTAATAATTATTTCAGTTTAACACGACATACTTGTTCAGTGATAACTACGAAAAAATATATAAAATGTCATAACAGTCTTATCAAATAACTGTACGATGTTGTATCCGAATGCAGATAGGAAAAAATTTGTGATTGTTACAGATACAAATACTGGCTGTTACATGAGAATGTAAATATGTAATGTCATATATAAAGTTTTTAAAATTTACATATGTAATTGTTGCATAAGGCTATACATTAATACGCGTTTATTGATAAAAAAAAAAAAGGCTATCTAGGTGTAGACGTAAATAAAACACAATCTAACAGGTAGAAAATTAAATTAGAAACATCTAAACTTTTCAGGTCGCAGTAAGTGCACCACTGGTCATGCATATCCTTTCCCGGAACAATACTGAAAGCTAAGGCAAGATGGAGAAACAGATGATCATAGTTGTACAAGGATAGCCATTTTGTAAATGAATCTATTAGCAGAGCTACTGCAAGTGATTTTAAGTGCTGGAATTCCATTTATTCTTTGCTGAAACTTCTGCGTCATCATGGAGAGCGGGTCATGGTTGCCCTGCAACAGCAGACGCCACTGGAGCGCGAGCGTAGAGTGCAGGCAACAGAGTGCTTTGGAAATAAGGAGAGCGGCGCGCCTAGCGTTTTCCACACGTTTTCAGTCGCGACATCATGCAAATGTGGTTTTGTTTTGAAGGAGAAATTTTTAATTTTATTTTTTTGCTGGACGCGGTCGAGACCAACTAGAAGACTTGGCGAGTCCAATGGCCAAGTCCGAGACAAGTCCGAGTGCAAATTCAACGAGTCCGAGACAAGTCCGAGACGACAGAAAAATGTCTCGAGTCCGGACTCGAGTCCAAGACCGGACTCGAGTACTACAGCCCTAGTGCCCATTACAATGATAAAAAGGAAAAAAGGGTCAGAGGAATGGACAATATAAAAGGGAAAATAAATGCTTCCAAAGGGGAAAAACACTAGTTGGAATTGTTGATTCTTTGATTGGTTCCAATTAAAAGTTTAGTCATTTTATCAATTTGCTGCTCCACTCTGCTTGTTAATTGTTCCTGCATATTTTCAATTTTGATGTTTCTCTTTGCTCTTTGCAGAATGGCCAGGGCTTATTTACAAGCCGTTATGTTAATTTATCCAGCCACAAGAGACACTGTTTGTTTTGATTAGCCATTAATGCATCTCTTGGTGTGTTCATATTAAGCTGACCTGCTTGTTTTAATATGTTGCCAAGGTCAGCAAATTCATTAGGCATTTGATGAGACTTTTCATCTGAATAAATAAACAGAAATACGCTACATGTCAGGAAGTTCTTTTCATGTCAATTTGCCAATCTTGCCATGATATTTTTTATACAAATCTTGTACTTGCCCTTTTTAGTTGGTTCCTTTCCATATATTCACAATTGATAATAATTCCCAATCAAATTGTTAAAAAGCTTTTAGCACGTAAAAAAAAAAAAAAAAATCAGTTGATTGCATTTTAGCTGCTGAAATACTAACGTACTCAAAACAATTTAAGGCCCATTTTCAGGGACTAAGTACTGTCACTATAACGGCAGATGTGGGCCACTTCTGCTTTATTTCAGCTTAAAATGAATAAATAAAAAACTTTGACATTGAACAATTAAATTTCTAAACTTTAGACTGCAAATTAAAAACAGTTTCTCCATGCATAGCATTTTTGCATAAAATGTGCATATTTATATAAGCATAGTATTTTTTTATTATTGTTTGTTTTATTCAAGCATTTGTTGTGTAGCACTTGCTTAACGAATATGACAAGGTCAGATGTGCTTTGCCTGTTGGAACTGGATATGTCTGTTCAGAATCTTTTATTTATTTATTTTTTGGAAATAAAATTCAAAATTGTATAATTCCATTTTATTAAGAAAGATGCATTAAATTAATTAAAAGTGACTAAGTTTGATATATTGACATCCTTTTTATATATATATATATATATATATATATATATATATATATATATATAGATAGATAGATAGATAGATAGATAGATAGATAGATAGATAGATAGATAGATAGATAGATAGATAGATAGATATATGTTACTGTATGTTTGATCAAATAAGTGCAGCCTTGCTGTGCATTAGATTTATTTTTGTTTTTATTTTTCAAAAACATAAAACAAATGATAATGTAGCCATGATACTGTGCAAATTGAAAATACACTGAGAAAAAAATAATAATAATTCAACAGGGCTGTATTAATATGATTTTTCCCCTGTATTGATTTATTTTTATTTTTGTAATATTTTTTTTTTTTTTTATCTGCTTAAAAATTGTGTTTCTTACTGATAAATGCATGTGACTGAACAATGAATGTAATGGCTTCACTCTGATATGTTTTATGTCCCACTCCTCACTTGTTCACACATAGGAAAAATCCCACTCAGAGTACATTCCATTTATTTACATTTACATTTTCATTAAGTACTGTATATGCTCATAAATATTAATATTTTTTTTAATAATATTTCATTCACTTTATTTTACACGTATGTAATTTCAAATAATGTAAATTTGCCATTGGTTACTATAAAAATAAAATGATGTGCAGTTACACCAGGTTTTACAGACTGAAGGTCTTGTATTCACAGCAGCTTGCATTGGTCAAGGCCGCCCATGAGGCCGTTTGACTGACATGTCAAACAACCAATCACAGTTCGTTTCGTTCATCGAGATGTGAAAATGTCGCCACAATAACAGACCGGTGTGTAAAACTCTCAGAATTATTTTAAAGATTCTATGCTGTGAACTTTAAATATTTCACTAAAACCGAGCCTTTAGCTGATCCAGATAAGCACTCATTGTCACAGTTGTAAACACAGTGGCTTTCTTCTTTCGGGAGGGGGTTTGGCACTACCTTTGTGAGACTACAGGTCATTATGCTTTCTCAGAAACCTTTCAGAAATGAGAAATAAGTGCCTGTGAAGTTTTTACCTGATAGGGCATCAATGCTACAAGTCAAGCTTTCAGACAGTTTGTAACAATTTATTTCCTCCATGTATAGAACAAGTGCCAAAATCTTCTGTGCATTTTGTCTATTTGAGTACAGTTTGTTTTGGTTCTCATTGCCTGAAGTCGCTTGTGTTGTATTAAATTTTTCTAACAAAATGAAACAATAGACATTTTCTTTTCTATCTTTTTTTCATATGTTAAGTCATTAGCCATGTTCCCACCTTCTTGCTTGAAAGTTTTAACAGAACTTGAATAAAAAATAAATAAATAAATAAAAAAAAAAATGTGCATTATACGCTCTTTCATGGCTCATATTTATAATGTTGTGATACAGAATCTTCCACTCAGGCTTATTGTGATTCTTTTATTTTTCATAAAAGAAGATGTAACCAAATTATTCTGCTTAAACCACAGTTTTGTTCATGTTGCACAAAGGTTTGAAAATCCAAATTCCTTTCTTCTAAGAATCACTAACTGCAAATGCTGGTGTGTGTGTCTTTTCATCTGTCGTAAGAGAATCTTACTCTGTGTATGATTCATTTGGTTTTTATGACCATGTCTTGTTTCTGGAGTACACTAGTCTTCATTCTCTCTAGCATCACCTCCTTCCTTTCTTTACTGTGCCAGTCTGTACAGAATCATGTGCTCGCTTCACACGTGACCACCCAGTGTTTCACTCATCACTCATTACCGACACATTAGTTGATAAATCTCACGGTGACACTACTATTTCCTTTAGGAAAGTGGTATTTCTTTGGGTTTAGAGGAGAGAGCAGGGTTTTAAGGCCTGTTATAAAATGTGTGCACTTGGTTTCTGCAGACATGCACAATCGGATTAAATTTTTCTCATCGTATATTGTAACCTCTTGTGAACACCAAATTTCTCAACAGATATCTTTGAGAATATATTTCTGTGGACTTTATTAGGCCGTTTTTCTGTGGCAGAATTCAGCTCTCTGAATGCCAAGTCCATTTTATTTTATTTTTTTGTTTCTCCTTGTACTAGATCTTTTTTGAAAGTGCATGTGGTTTGTTATATAATAAGCAGTTTTATTTTGCCTCCCAAGGAATTCATTTTTGACATTTTGAGAAGAAAGACTGTTGGTGCACAGTGAATAGACTTCAGCTAGCAGGATTGCATTGGCGCTAAACTGAACACAATGTGAGCCTCCAACCCGTGAGGATCTCGGCATTAGCAAATTATGAGCTGTATTCACACTTTTATATGAAGCAGGATATTTTCTTTTTATTCTAAAAACACTGTGGGTGAATGCAGGTCAGAAGTTCCATTTGTAAAGTGGCCTTGGAATTTAGCTCTTCATTCTAAAGTTTTCATCTTGCAATTATACCAAATCAGAAGATAAATATAAACATAAAAAAAAAAAACACGGATTATTTCGGTGAGAAAAAAATAAATTGAAATAAAATAAAAATGCTTTTAAACTGAATTCGTACAGACCACACTCACCATCCTTAATCTGAAGTTGGCTGTTTTCTTTAAGAGTCAAAAGCTTGAAATATTTAAATATTTATTTGTTATTAATTTATTCATTTATTAACACAAGTAAATGCATTAGTTAACTTAAACTAGCAATTAACTTCAACAGCATATCAACATTCAATACACCTTTAAAATAAAAAAATATCTGTTAATGCACTATTAATTATAAATGAGCATTTTAAAAGTAATAAATTATATAAAATATATTTACTCATTGTTAGTTCTTAATAGTTAATGCATTAACTAATTTTAACAAATAAGACCTTGTTGTTATGTCACACCCTTTCTTTTTATGCACACACATATGTATGGCGGTAGATATTTTGTAATATATTTTGTAATAAATATTTTTTAAAATAATTAAATTTAAGAAATTAAAATTGAACCTGTATAATTTCTACATTCAAAAAAAAAAATTGTTGTCTCTTTTATACATACAGATATTACAAAAGTATGCTTCATTCTCCAACACTTTTAAAGCCCGAACGGTGGCACATTTAGGAGGGAGAGTTGTTGTGACAGGCCTGCAATAGCAGAAGTATCTGGAGGTGCTATTTAAAAATCCCAGTATTTGTTTTTAATTCTCTCCAAAAAAAGATGCTCTTGGTGGAGGTACTTTTCCAAAACATGCAGTAATATTTTATTGTAAACCGGAAAGAGCATGTTGAATACCTCAACTTATAATTAAAGTTAGCAGTTCCTCAGAAGCTCATGGCTGGCAGTGTCTTGGTGTTTAGTAAATGGTGACTGGAGTGCATTCCTCAAACGCAGGTTTTGTCTTTCTGCAGTTCAAATGACTGTCTAATGTGTAATATATTTGCCGCTTCCATTTGGTTCTGTTTGCTTACAAATATGTGAAAGTAAGATGTGTGCATTTCTTCGTATTATTTGGCAAAAGCCACAAATGTGATAATAAATGCTTCCTTTTTCACTTTCATCCTCCACCCCCTATTATCTTTGTACCTACACCAGGGGGGCTCAGTGACACTCGAGTGCAACTTGAAAGCTTTGACATTTCTATAATAACTCTATTTGTGTTCCAAATAAAAAAGTTTTGAGCTGCATGACATGACAGTATTTTCATTTTTTTAAAGCAATTGATCTGCCAAAGGTGTTCCATAAACTGACTGGCCAAAGTGTGAACAAATAATAAAAGTTAAAAAATATACAAATAGTTATCTTGTTTCAAATACATGTAACGTGTGTGTGTGTGTGTGTGTGTGTCACAATTCTTTGAGCGAATAGTTCAAAACATCATATTAAATGAAAAATAAACAAATAAATAAACAAATTTATTGAGAATTTTCTGCCTGGACATTATCCATTAATTTTATGGACAGTTGTCATTACCATTAAATGTAAAAAATAACTAATAAAAAATACAAATGTAAAAATCAATAAACAAATAAATTAATTAAAAACTATTTTTCATATTATACTTGAACATTGTGCCGTTTTTTTACAGATTAATTGTATATAGTCATTTTAGAGTGTATAATTGTAATTATTATAATATGTATTTATTAATTAGTCAGTTATTATTGATTGATAACCTTCCATGGCAGAAGGACAACTTTTTGATGAATACATTTTTACTTTATATATTTTCAAAGCTAATGAATTAAAATATGATTACATTTACCACAGCGCTACAGATTTAGCTTCACAAGAATACACTGCAAAGAAACAACACTTGAACATGTGTACCTGTTGACAAATTACCAGACAGCTAAGAACTGAGTTGAGCTAATCTGTATGGATCGACTGTTGTTCAGTCACCAGCAATAGCAGCTACTGTCAACATGAATTCAGCTCTTGCCTGCAGAGTGAGTGTGACTGATTAATAATCACATACACTGTTTTCACATGCACATTCAGACATGAACTGAGAATGATAAGAACAGAAAATTAAATTTTTCTATTTCTGTTTCACCTTTTGACACAAATCGTGCTTCGGGGAAGGCTTGAGAGATGAGTTTGTGCCGCCTTTGTGAGATAAATTATTTATTTATTTATTTTTTCTTGTCTAATACAATAGTAGGGTTAAGGGTCAGACCTATTATATTATAGCTTGCGATGTGCGCCAAATCATTCATCTGTTCCAATATATTTTGTGTGTCTTATGGAATAGTCCGTGTCTGTTAGTGAATCTTCTGAATAAATGTGGAAAAAAATTGTGCTGCATGTGCTTCTTTTACAAATGAATATTCAAACTATTCGACCATCTGGTTACGCATGTTGTCAATGACGCGCATTACGTCTATAACAGGCCAAAATAATACGATAATACAACAGAGAATAATAACTACTTGTATAGATAGTCTATTTAAGTTTAAACATATTTGAACTTAAACATAAAGCGTATTACCTACACAAAAACAAGGAAATCAACTAATGGCCAAGACTGCAGACCTCAAGCTCTCTCACCCTCACGTTCTCTGCGCATAATGGTTTAAATTAACAAACACATTTTTGTGCAAGCAATTTAAGGTCGCGACTGTTGTCCCAAACATAGCAGGCTTCATTCAGTGATTAAAACAAATATTATTAATATTAATTGAAGTTTTACAGCTTAAAGAACTGACATTGAATGCTCCGAGCGAGCTGTGCTGTGGTAAACATGGAACTTTTCCTTGACATGAAACGATAAATAATCAAACCTCAGATCCATTGCTTGACAGAACTCCCCGAACCGTGCCCCATCCGCGATACTGATTGGTCTCATGTCCTTACAAATGAACAAAATTATTTTATCCGTTATGGCCTCTTGTCGTGTAAAGACAAAGAGCTTGTGGCGGGCGATGCAAAGTAACGTTAAGTGTCAAGACATGACTGGAGTTCCACACATTATGCCATGCTCATTTGGGTGCACATTTTTGAGGTGTGACCTCATGTTGCTAGAGGTCGAATGTTATGCTAACTGTATCTTAAATAGCTTGCATACAACTTTATCTCGCGGGTCAAAAATTTTACCTCATTTTCTCTGCTGCGGTCGAGTTGGGCTCTGCACTTGCTGGCATCTTCCATGAAGACGCGTCAACTTTCAGCACTGATGCTGTGCCAGACAGTGCGACTCCTGTCAGCCTTTTTTTCAAAAAAAATTTTATTCGAATATTAATTTTCACCTTCGAAATTCTTTTTTTTTTTTTTACTATTCGAATACATATTCGAATTTAGAATATTCGTTGACAGCCCTAATCTACATACACCGCGGGTCCCCTTAAATGGAACTCACCCCCATGTTTCTACAGTAGCCCTAAACAGACAAACTGCTCTACAGAGCATGTTTCGTCACTTTGTTGTTCTTGCAAAAAAAAAAACTGACCCAATGATGAACAAGTACATTAACATTCACAATAACATTGATTTAATTGAATAATTAAGTAAATATAATTTCTTGATTTACCTTTGTAAAGAAATCTCATTGCTCTTTGCTGTCTTTACCGTCTTTTCCTGTGTCAGCCACCATAGCTTCTCTAAAGGGAGGGGTGAGCAGGGGACTGAGTCGTTGTTTGCAATTAAAAAATAATTTTTTTAAGTGAGTAAATTGGGCCAAATGGTTAGATATTTTTGTACAAAGAAATTGAGATTGCTACAGAGCTTCAGCTCTAAATGCCTTAATGTTTCACTTCTTTCTATTATAAGGAAAAGTTGAGCAACTTTTGTGCGAAACTCACAAAAGCAAACTCCCTCACTTTTCTCGTTAAATTACAGTCCATTTTGATTTCCCGTCTTCGTGGGCCTGAAATATGAATTAAGACCACATGAAGTTATGCCATTGATCATTTCTGTCTTTACTGACATGCTACTTTAGACTGAAGTGACATTTTACCACAAAATTCATATTTAATGGCCTTGAGAATATATGCAGGCCTGCTAACCATTTAGGGGAATTTTAAAAGAGAAATACAATATTACTTAAATAATGAGGTGATTCATTATTTTTGGACCATCTTTATAAGAATGCTAATATTGCTCTTGTCGGTTTTGTTCTGTCAGGTTTGCTAATGGTGGATTATCATGACAGCACATTGCTGGGGATTCTTGAGATCCTCCTTTTGAATCATGTGGGATGCTCTATGGTTAATTCAAAGCAAAAATGTTGGGGTGGGGGTATGCAGGTCATGCTGTATTGAAAACAGTTGAAAACTTTCACAGACTCTTAACAGGATGCATAGCTCCACACGCTTAACACTGAACAATGACAGATTTATTGTGAGCAGACAAACCAAGTGATGGATATCCAACCTTCATAAACACACAGACAATCAACTTTCCAATCTAACTTTTGGCACTAGGTTTGTAGACCAAAGCAGATGGTGCTCTGAGAACTGCTCTGTGAAATAAACTCATCACTCACTCAATGATTTGAGCAGCAGTGCCTGCTGGGTAAGGATGTGTTGTTTGAAGAGGAGCCATGGGGCTTGAATAGGGAGCTACACAGAAGCCACATATCCATTGGAAGAAAGGGGAAAGTGTGTTTTAACCTTTTTATGTAAATACTTGTAGACTTTCTCCATTTAGCTCACAGTAGTAAAAATTTTATCCAATCCAAACACTGATAACTTCGAGAATAACCATTTTGGTATCTGAAAATATGAATATTTCAGAACGATAAGGCCAAGTCCTACATTATCCTGGAACAACATTCATAATAATAATAATAATAATAATTTGTTCACTGGAATGTTGCTCCAGGACCAAGATGGTCTCTATCCAGGCACATGCACTACTTTGGTAAATCACATTAAGCACTTTTTAAGTACAGTCTGGATCAAACTATATCTCAGCTTACATGTTATAATGAGACAGTTTATTCAGGACTTTATTCGCTCCCATTTACTCATGCTATTAACTTCTTTCTCACTGATAATGATCACAATTTGCTAAATTAATAGGTTTAGGACATGTGAAATACAAACATCGGAAATTCAGTTGTAACAAATGATTGAAATAAGGAACATCCATTCAGTAGATAAGCACTTACAGTAATTTATGCATTATAACAAACAACTAATCCTAATTTAGACCATGACCCAATATTTTACATTTACATTTAGATGTATGCATTTAGCAGATGCTTTTATCCAAAGCGACTTACATTGCATTCAGGCTACACATTTTTAAACACACTTTTTTTTTTGTATAATGGGCCTGTGTGTGTGTCCCTTATTCTGGCCCTTTTTTTCTGTGAAAAACTACAATTGTCCCTTATTTTCCTTTACTGAAGTTGGAAACCCTGTGCCAACCCTGAGCCAACCTACTCAGAGTTGACTTAACTTACACAGTTCAGCTGTTCTAAACCCAAAAACTCAAAGATTCCCATCTAAGAGTAAGTCAACTCAGAGTTCAAGTTTGGGGCCCGTTTCAACACAAAACTTGACAACAACTATACAGAAGTGAGTTAAAAGCTCAAAATACCACATTGCTAAGCAACATTCTGAACATCATAGCAATTTCTCAAACCACAAAAGCAACAAAAAATATTCTGAACACCTCTCAGAAGACCACATAAATGCCCTAAACTATATGCAGCCCATGCTAGTAAAAAAAAAAAAAAAAAAAACAGCAGTGTCCTACCCAGAACTTGCTAGCAACAGTTGCCGGGCCAAGCAGCTGCCACAAAAAAAAAAAAAATGAGAAACTAAGTTAAGTAGACTATTATACTTTAAGATGTGTATTGTTGTGTATGTTGTTTTACCACCACATTTCTACATTCTAGTAATCAACATTTCAATGTGTCATATACTTGAGTTGGCCTCAGACACAGAAGACTCATGGGATTGTCTGACTGACTGCTGTGCTTTGGCACAAACGTGCTATTGTTGTATTGTGACAGCAGTTTTTAGAGCTGAGGTTGTGCTGAATCTTGTAGCCAAGGATTTGTCAGATGAAGAGATAGCTGTGTTAAGATATGTGTCTTACTGTCAGTATCATATTGTCTGCCAAAATCAACTTCTGTTTGAGTCACTAATGTAATGCTAGGAAATCTTGCATAGGGTTAAATCCCCTGTAGCTTCTGAATGACTTTACAGGTTTATTTGTAATGTCACCATGTTTGATTCATGTCTGCCATTCTGTGAGCATGTGGGAGAAATAATTTTCTCCAGATTCTGCCCAAAGAGGCACAAAAGTGCACAGCTGTGCTCAGCTAACTCTGTTTGATTATAGATGTTTAAATTTATCTGACTATGGAGGATTCTAATGACATTTGTGCCTTAATATTCTCAGTTCAATCTACTGAAATATATGGAGAACTCAATTAAATATGTAATCAAGCATTCGATGAACATTATTAACAGCAATTATTATGTTGCAATCAAACTTATAGCAAAATTGTATAGTTCTTTATGTTGTTTCAGGAATTTAGTATCTTCTTAGGTCATCTTAGCGGTCGGCACCATCTATTCTCAGGTGTTCTGTATCCAGACTGATTCTTGTATAAATCCTAGTTACCATGGGAAGTCAATCCTACGGAGCCCCACACATGACTTGCGAGAAAAAAAAAAAAAAAAAAATTGTGCACACAATTTACTAATTAGTTCGCTCAATGTACTAAACCATGCACACGATTACTATTGCGTTCCCACGATTTATTATTGCGTTCCCTCGATTTGCTAAATCGTGCGCACAATTTAGCAAATAAAGGGAACGAATTAGTAAATTGTGCACACAATTTATAAATCGAGTTGTAGCCGCCCGCACTGGGTTGTACATTATAATTAACTCAAATGATATATAGGGAAATTAAAACATTAATCAGGAATATGATTAATATATATCTTATATAACAGTTGCATTAAAATTATTGAAGATGAAAAATAGGTCAATTGTATATATCAATAACTCATTACAAGGCACTGTAATTTACTCATTAATATGTCAATATTCCATTCTTCATATCAATTATAGTGATATCTCTTACTGTGAATTACCGCAAATCAAACAGTGGTTTGTCCAGCAAACGGCCATAAGATGAACTTATCAACTTTCAATAGGGTTATCACTTCTTATAATTCAAGGAAAAATAGTTTCTGGCCATGAAACATTCTCCTATCCTTATGAAATTTCGGTTACTGAAAAGTTACAAGCTTGTAGCTAAAGATCAAACATTTCATTGACTCTTGATGTGAGCCTTTTAGACAGAAGCAATCATGACTATATATTGGTTTTTAATAATTGAACTAATAATACATCAAACTACAAATCACACAGAGTAAATACACGTACGACAAAATTATTTCTGAAGGATTGTGTGACTGGAGTAATAATGCTAATACATTTTTAAAAAGTTTAAAAAGTCAGCTTTGATTGTTCCTAATGAACTGTTTAACTGCACTCCCTAGTGAATCTCAAGTTATTTTGTGGGATAATTCAATATATTCTAAATAAACTATAAAAAAAAGATAAATATATATATATATATAAACATTTATTTTGTCATCACATTCTTGCTTGTAACTCTTCCCTCTCAAGCCCCTTTCACACTGCACGTCGGACCCGCAATATTCCCTTAACATTGCCTGGTCGCCTTCTGTGTGAAAGCAACCACGTCCCGGAATTGATTACCGAATTGAACCCGGGTCGGGGACCTAGTAACATTGCGGTAATCGATCCGGGACGAGCGCTGTGTGAACAAAAGCCAAAACTAATGCCGCAACGGATGTGATGTAGTTATCGTCCGACTCCTTGAGCTTGTTTTTTCAATAATACAACCCTGCAGTGCCAGAAGAGCTAGTCGGTGTTCTAAATGCAGAGAGTGTTCGTATACAATATAAACTAAAATTAAACAAGCAGCAATGTGCGCAAACTGGACACAAGTCGAGACCACAGAGCTCCTTACTATCCGCGCTGAAGCGGAGATCGTTCGCCAGCTCAGTGGAACGGTACGTGATGCGGTCATTAATGAGCAGATAAAAATAAAAATGCAACAGCGTGGTTTTTTCGATAGAGAAAGCGCAAGTCATCAGTAAGCTGAAGGCTTTGAAAAAAAATTTCACCAAGTGAAATTTTCAATGTCATGCTAATGCCTGCATGCAGACTGCTCATTAAAGTCGCCAAACCAGTTCAAAAACAGATTCAAGTGTGGCCAGAAGGATCACCAGAGGTTCTTCAAGACTGCTTTAACACAACTGACTGGCACATGTTTAAGCAGGCTGCCACGTGCAATAACATCACTGACCTCCAGGAGTACTCGGAGACTGTCACTGCCTACGTCAACAAGAGTATTGATGATGTAACAGTCACAAAAAAACATCACTGTCCGGGCCAACTAGAAGTCGTGGATGACAGGGGAGGTGTACAGACTTCTGAAGACACGGAATGCTGCCTTCAGAGCTGGAGATGAGGTGGGCCTGAGAACAGCCAGGGCCAACCTGTCCCGCGGCATCAGAGAGGCTAAGAGACAGCATTCCAGGAGGATAGCCCATCAATTCAGCGACAGCAGAGACACTAGGAACCTGTGGCAGGGGATACAGACCATTATGGCTACAAGCCTCCAACACGGACCTGTTACAACAACATCTCTCTGCTAAATGAGCTGAATTGCTTCTTTGCTCGCTTTGAGCAACAAAACAACATCACTGCACAAAAGACTCCACCTCCTCTCGGTGACCAGGTGATGACGCTGTGACTGTGCAACAGAACTAACTGATGTCTTCACAGACATTTTCAACATATCACTGAGTCAGGCTGTTGTTCCCACATGCTTCAAAACTACAACCATCATTCCAGTTCCGAAGAAGCTATCTCCATCCTGCTTTAATGACTACCGTCCTGTTGCACTTACTCTCATCCTCATGAAGTGCTATGATCGGTTAGTCATGCACCACATCAAGTCTGCCCCCCCCCTCCCTGGACCCCTTCCAGTTTGCATATCGGTCCAACCTCTCGACCGATGATGCCATCTCCAATACACATCTGGACAAAAAGGACAGAATAATATGTCACAATGTTGTTCACTGACTTCAGTTCAGCATTCAACACAATCATCCCTCAACAGCTTATTTACAAACTGATCCAGCTGGGGCACAACACTTCGCTGTGCAACTGGCTGTTGGACTTTCTTACTGGAAGACCTCAGGCAGTACGGGTCGGCAGCAACACATCCAGCACCATCACACTGAACACTGGGGCCCCCCAAGGATGTGTGCTGAGCCCCGTCCTGTTCACTCTGCTGACCCATGACTGCACACCATCACACAACTCCAACCTTTTTAATTAAGTTTGCAGATGACACGACTATGGTGGGTCTCATTAGCAACAAAGACGAGACAAACTACAGGAGCGAGGTGAGCCGCCTGGCCAAGGGGTGCTGTGACAACAATCTCTCTCTGAATGTGGAGAAGATGAAGGAGATTTTTGTTGACTTCAGGAGAACACGCACTCAGCACGTTCCTCTGACCATCAATGGTGCGACTGTGGAGAGAGTGAGCAGCACCAAGTTCCTGGGAGGAACAGAGGACCTCTCCTGGACTGAAAACACACCAGCACTGGCCAAGAAATCACAACAGCATCTCTACTTCCTCCGCAAACCGAGGAGAGCCAGAGCCCCACCCCCCATCATGTACACCTTCTACAGAGGCACCATCGAGAGCATCCTGTCGAGCTGCATCACTGTGTGGTATGGTGCCTGCAACGCATCCTGCTGAAAGACAGCTGAGAAGATCATTGGTGTCTCTCTTCTCTCCCTGCAGGATATTTAAGGAACACGTCTCACCTGCAAAGCCCTCTGCATCGCAGGTGATCACACCCACCCATCACACAGCTTCTTCAGCCTGCTACCATCAGGGAGGAGACTGCAGAGGCTCCTGGCCAGGACCAGAAGACTGAAAGACAACTTCATCCACCAGGCTGTCAGGAAGATGAACTCGCTCCCGAACCTGCCCCCAGGGATGCTGTCAAGCTGAAGAAGGAGTCCTACCAGGCCTGGCTGGCTTGCAGGACTCCTGAGGCAGCTGATGGGTACTGGCAGGCCAAGCGGGCTGCAGCTTGGGGGTTGTGGAGTCTAAAACTCGGGTCTGGGAGGACTTTGGTGAGGCCATGGAGAAAGACCATCGGTTGGCCTCGAAGAGATTCTGGCAAACCATACGGCGCCTCAGGAAGGTGTAAGGGAAACAGGTCAATTTAGCTCAAAGGGAATCATTTAAGATTTTAAAGGGAATTTGAACAGAATCACTGTTTCACGGCTGTTCACGGAGACGCGCCTGCGGTTCAGTGAACGAGCCGTTTAACATCAAATCTGCGCTGGATACTAATATCCAAACTATAGTGAAAACACTATCAATTAGCACAGTAACAAGATCGGCAGTTTAAGACATTAACTTGTAAGCACAAAACACAAGATACTTCTCTTTTCAATATGAATAAGGCTTTATTAGATAAATCTAAGACATTAGATACACCAGTAAAGGTCACAGTCTGGAGGTAAAGTTACTTGCATCTCCTGTGAAGAAGGAGCCTCGGTGAAAGGGCTATCCCGAGGTCGTTGATTGGCTGGAAGTTCAGTCTCTGAAGTGACGTCTTGGGAAGCCCGTGGTTGTTGGGCGTTGGCTGAAAGTGCAGAGTCGTGTTCACTGGTTGAAGTTGAATGGACGTTACAAAACTTAACTCAGAACACGAAACTCTCAAACGGAAAAGAAAAGAAATAAAGTTTGACGAGACTAGGTTGTGTTCCTTCTCATCGTGGCATAGTAGCAGCAGGCAGGCACGCTGGAACCGCGCTCAAAGAACAATGATGACTAACCGCATGGCTATATGCTACAACCTAAAGCTATGTAGCAATGCTACAAGCTAAAAGCTAAGAGCAGGCATGACTAATAGCATGACTGATAGCACGAGCAAGGCTGGAACTAAAAGCCGACATGGCTAATAGCAGCACCTAGGGACTAAAAGCAGACTAAAAGCAAAATTTCATGGTGTCCAAAGTATTTAAACTTCCTTGTGGGCCACCCCTCAAATGTTGCCTTGACCAATCAGATATGGTCTTGGCTCAGGGGATCATAAATCATTTGTTTATCTTACCAAGCATGTGGTTCCTGCCTCGCAGGATCTAATTTTGGACATGATTCCTATAACACAATTATGATATATTTTACAAATACATGATTGTCAGGACAATATCAAGCAAGAAAATTCGATTATATCAATACTAGACATGACTATGTATCCTATAGTTATCAAAAGACATACACAATAAGTGATTATACATGATAGTCAAATGTGTGGGTTACACATAAATGAATATGGAGTTAAGCAATGGAATGATTCGTTTAAGTCTTTTTGAGTTCATTCTGGTCCATATATAATGTATAAAAAGCAGTTTCTTTGCCATTCTCTGGCAAAGGGACTTTTCTGTGAAGACAAAGTTTTAAAGCCCTTCCCCCTTAGGAATTTCAGTCTGGTTCTGCTGGCTGGGGGGAAGTCAATGCAAGTATTTAACTTGATCTCCTGGGTTTACATGTGATGTCCAGTGTTGCATTTCAATCACGAACAATAAATTTGACAATCTCTTCTTCAAATTAAAATTGTTAATAATTGTTCTATTGGTGTTAATGTTGAAAGCTGTTGTGTGAACAAATTGGTTGGTTGGTTATCTTGTTTGGTTCTTGTGGCACTAGAACTGATTTATGACTTCCTGAGGAGTTCGGCTCTCGTTTCAATGCACACAGCTCTGATAGACTCTTTGATTTGTCTGGTTCGACTCATTTCTGCTACATATATCCCCCTTTCGATCGGCGAGGTGTTTAGGTGAAGACATCGTCGATCGCTGGAGAAACAAAGGCAGAAGAAGCAGACAAACACAGCAAACAGCAAGACAACACCTCCATGACAGTTACTGTACTGGTGCAGGCATCAGGTTATTTAGGTACACGTGGTTAAGTTCAATTAGTCAATGTAGTTTAGCACATTGAGGATAGTTTAGATCGTCTTGGAAATTGTTTTTATTTTGATTCATCAATCAAATTTGTGGTTAACTTTGTTTGGTTCTTCTAGGTTGTCTTACTTTACATGTTTACCATTAGTTTTCTAGTAATTAAATTTTCAATTCAATGGATTGACCTATCATGCATGGAGCTCTCTGGCTTCCATTCAGTTTAGAGTGGCTGGCGGATATTAGGTGTTGCGAGTCAACCCTAATATCAGACCTTCGACCCTCGCAGGGTGTCTAGGCATTTCACCTACTCAGGAAAGAGCGGAAGGAGAAGGATAGGTAAAAGAAGAACAAAACAAAACAAGGCTGCTGTGGGTTTTCCTAGCATGTGTTACAACTACTATTGAGCTAGGATGTCAGGTGCAGCTAGTGTGTCGTGAACCTTAACTTAGTGTCAGGTGTTCTACCTATTGTGAGGATGGCTGCACGTTTCTTCATGGTGGGTATGTGTAACTTTGTTACGCTAAAAGTTGGATATTCTACCTGTGGGAAGAATATGTTTGTTGACTGTGTTATCAGTAGATGTGTTTACCTCTGGGTGTAGGTAATGTTGTGTGTTACTGGTGTAGTGCATGTGTGGTCAGAACTGTTCAAGTCTGTGTTGTCTCCCCCTTTTTCTAGCATGTCACTGAAGACTGGCTCTCTGCATCCTTGGCTTGGATGAGGGCGTGTCCATGGTCTAATGAGGGGTCAGTCCAGCAAGGCAGGAAGTTCTTTAGCACGCAGTCGGAGGCAGTTTGGCATGGCTGTGTGAAGCTGAGTTGCAAAACTTTGTCTCCTATGTTGCATTCTTCTTGTGATGCCTTCTGGCTGTAGCAGACTTTCTGACCTTCTGATTTTTCCAGCAGTTGGGCTGAAAGCGGTCGTGGATATGGGCGTCACGTTCTCTGTGCTCTTGATGGAAGACTCTGGTGTTGTGATGCCACTGGGTGTCGTCCAGTGCAAGGCTTGAGTCTTTGTTGACAGAGTTCAAGAGTGTGGATGTTTTGTTACCTTTCTTTGAGGCCAACTTCTGCTTGTTATAGGCCTTCTGTGTTAGGTCACGCAACTGTTGGATGGTCATGGAGTTCGGACAGGCCATGACACCTAGATGGTGACTGACTCCAGGGTGCAGATTCTTTAGGAAGAGGGTTTTGAAGTTCACATCCTCTTCAAGGTCAGAGTTGTTGTGTGCACCAAAGTAGGATTGTCGGAGTCGGTTGTAGTAAGCTTGTGGAGTCTCTTGACGACCTTGTTTGGTTTCCAAGGCAGTTAACAGTCCATGTTCAGACTCTGGGTCTGTAAACTCTTTAATCAGGACCTCACGAAGTCGCTGGTAGTTTGACTTGGTTTGACTGGGCTGTCGATCTAGAAAGTTTCGTACCTCGGAACTGGACGTGGCTCTAAGGAGGTATAACCAGTCTCTGTCAGTCACATGAGGTCTCACTTCCAGGTGAAATTCGATATCTCGCAGGTAAGCTTGTAGCGTCTGAAGCGGTTCACTCAGAGTTGTAACGGTTAACATCAGCAGCGTTGAAAACGGGGCTATGGAACTGCACTGAATTGAAAGCAAATCTACAAAGGCTATTATTTGCTTGCGATGGAGATCCTTATTAGATGAACGCGTGTGCTGTCTACTGTTTAACAGGTAATAACTTGGGCTACATTCGATTACAGTACACCATACCACTGACATTAGTTTGTTGTACGTGTGTGGCTTATAACAGAGGGGAGTCAAGTTGAATGCAGCTTCCAAAAGACAAAAAAGACGATTAAGATTAGATAAGATTATTAATTTTAATACAATCACACCGGTGCGAGTACGTTCAGCAAGTCATAACATCAGCTGCTAAATTCAGATCTGTGGTCGCTTGCTGGCGCTGAGCCAGAGACAGACGCGTTTTTACAGCGCTGCACATTAACCAATCACAGACGGTTCTGTTGAGCTTTTGAATGCAATGGCCAATCAGAGGTGTTCCGATGAGTCATCGCTAAAATGCCGGCGCTTCCTTCACTCGCTCACTGACTGAATACCTCTTTCTGGCGAATTCTCTCGTCAGAAACAACAAAGTGCAGATGTGTGTACGAATCTATTATTAAGATAATGATTTCGCAGTGATAACAGTTTCAGTGATTTTAATGGGAGTTTCTGAGAGTGATTGAAATCTAGACTGTCAGTGAAAATTATCTTTAATAATGTAAATGTTATTTGCTCTCTTTCTGAACAATGACAGATTAGTAGCAATATTTATATCACATTAACTTTTTATGTTAAATTCACATTTAATATAAAGTCAGCCGTATTAAAAATATGTTATGGCATGACACTTATATCTGTTACTTAAGTAAACAGACAGGGTTTTATAATAAATTACATACATTGGAGTAAAGGCTGATGAAATATATACATTTATACACAGACACATACATTACATACATTTTATCTATATATATCTAAATAAAAATAGGCTCAATATATATGACCCAAAGTAACTAGTAACTAACTACGTGAGTAGATTTTTTATCCGATACTCTTTTACTCTTACTCAAGTAACTGTTCAAGACTAGTACTTTTACTTTTACTTGAGTAAATATTTCTAGAAGTACTTTTACTTTTACTTGAGTACAGTTTTTGGGTACTCTACCCACCTCTGTGTATGGGCAAAAGGGGTTTACAGGGAAGTTGGACAATAATTAAGACTGTTTCACCGTCTTACCTGCATTATGGGTGAATTAGGGTCGTGCTGCAGACCTGGGATGAAAGCTGAATGAGGTGTTGATTTTGAAAAGTTAATCAGCGTTGATAACACGACGTTGTTTCCCCGTCGTACCTTGCACCGTGTATAAATACACCTAGATCCTAGTTGGCATTTAGATCAACATGGTACATGCAAGGCTAAAAATCTAATGACTGGCAGCAATGGCTTTACAAACAACTTCAATAAACCACCACATGCTCAAAATTGTCAAACAGCAGTTTAATTTTGGAAACCTACTGTATAAAACAGATGAAAATAATCCCACACTTTATTATGCAGAGTATGCATGGAGGTAATGCTAAAAACAGGTAGTAGAACAATCCAAATACAATAATATTTAAAGGTTTTTGTGAAATAATTTGGCACATAAATGCATATTTTTTTGCAGCACTTACAAGACAAACCCTTGTACCTTTATGACCGAAACCAGTGGATCTTTTATTTTGGTGGAAACCTACAGTTTCTGTCAAAAACATGTTTTAGTAATGTGTCTCATTACAAGAGTTGTGTACATTTGTGCAGTGAAAATGTGTTGAACAGTTCGAGAAGGGAACCTTCCACCAGTTGATTTCTAATGGGAACCCCCCCGGACTGTGTCTTCTTTACCGTGGGGAATGCAGAATGAGATTTCTACCGCAGGGCACTCTAAAATGTTAGAACCAGCAGCCTCGTGCATACAGTGTGGTCGTGCTTCGGGTGATCCTTGAAAGTGTCCCAGCGCTAGGTCCATTCTGACGCCGTCCCCTCCACTCTCTCCCACTTGTGCACTTTCTGTACCGTCCTGTATAAACATTTACATTTAATCATTTAACAGACGATTTTATCCAAAGCGACTTACAAATGAGAACAACAGAAGCAGTCAGGTGTACAAGCGAACAACAACAGGATACAAGTGCTATGACAAGTCTCAGTTAGTCTAGTACAGAACGCATAGCCAGGTTTTTTTTTTTTTTTTTTTATATATAAAAGACAAGAAAAGAAGGAAAAGTGCTAGCATCAGAGCCCCCAGTTACACTGTTTTAATCAGAACACTAGCAATACAGTGTAGTAAAACAAGTCAAATCAAATTCAGTACATTTTTATTAAACTAAGCACAATCAAAACCTATCACAAAAGGTCAAAGCATCTCTAGCAGAAGTGACAGTGCAATGTAGCAGAAGAACAATTTCTTACCAATGTTTCAAGAACATGCTGGATCCTCGATGACTCTACAAGGGGAAAGAAGAAATGGTTTACTGAAAAGTTCTTAAAAAGCAGGATTTCATATCATACCATTTCTTTAAACCACTGGTTCTCAAACTTTTTATACCAAGTACCACTTCAGAAAATATTTGTTATTAAATATTAAGATGCACCATAATGACCAACATTACATTTCAGCAGCGTAGTAGGCCAAACTATTCAGCTACAGGTCTACAGTTAAAAAATGAGGCAGTTTTATTCTAATAAGAATATTAATTGTTGTCAGACACTTTACCATGGTAAATACAGTTTGAACATTAACACTACAACTGTGCTTACATACACAGGTAAATGAAAAAAAAAAGTTTAAATTAAAATGTAATTTTAAATGTAATTATGTAACAAAAGTAACAAAACTGTACTGTACTTTAACTGTAACATACTTAAATGTGCAAAAAAAAAAACTTACTCAAAGATTAAGTTAAAATATATTAACATTAATTAGTTTAATTTAGTGATTCACCTGCATAACAACTAGAGGGGGCCTGACACTTTGAGAAACATGGCTTTAAACAATCCTTTTTTTTTTTCATTTTCATTTTCATTAATTCATTAAAATTATATTATTTAAATACCGACATTTGCACTTATATGTTGCAGAAAACACTTTTATTATAAGAATACAAACATATATAACACACCTAATGCATGGGATTCATATCAGGAAAATATGGGAAAATCTCTAAAAGACAGACATTAACACATAACTTACCAGCAACACATTAGGTGAGCATCTAACTTGATCATCTGTGATAAAGCAATGCAAAAATAGACACACGGGTATTTATTTATCTGCAGGTTACATGTCCTTTAAACTACCGATTTGTAAACTCTGGTAATACTTTACTATTTTCAAAAGATAATATAGATAAAGTTAGCGATTTTCTTACCTCATTTTGACAGGATGTTTTCAGGACCTCGCAGAACACCTGACCCTTCTTGTGTTCACAGTTTTTGTTCTCCATTGACATGTCACGACTCAAATTCGCTCAAAATAAATAAAAAATGTACAGGCAAATATGAAATAATTCGGGACCGACCGAGCAGTAAGTTATAACGAGCAGCAGCTCACAGTTAGCTGCCGCACTCACAGAAAGACGACAATAACGGTCATATTTTTAAATGTAGAAAAGCGCGAACCGATTCATTGTCCAGTTTCCTGAATGACAGCCAGATTAACCAATCATGATAGAAGTAATAAAATAAAACTACCAATGGGAGTTGTTTCAGTGTGATAAAGCAGCGAAATGTATAGTTTTATTGTTGTTAATGATGATAATATTTAACATATACCTTTAGATTTTAGAATAGGTATCATGACTAAAATATTTTTAAATGCTATTAAAATAATAATTAATTTAAATAATTTAATATAAATAATTTAAAAGCTTGTTAACCTTTTTCTACCATTTAGCATTAAACATTTTTAACGTTGTTTCATTAAAACAACTGACCTTATTTCAACCATATTTCAATGTTGAAAGTTGGTCATGTGCTGGAAGTTTTTCAACAGTTCATCTTTAGACGTTGAATCAACGTTGTTTCAACGTTGAAACCACAACTGACCTTATTTCAACCATATTTCAACATTGAAAGTTGGTCATGTGCTGGATGTTTTTCAACCATTCAGCTTTAAACGTTGAATCAACGTTGTTTCAACGTTGAAACCACAACTGACCTTATTTCAACCATATTTCAACGTTGAAGGTCGGTCATGTGCCGGCTGGGCTGGTTTTATTGTTACACATGACGTGGACTCGACTGTACTGTGAATATTTTCCAAGTCCAAAATGTTCAAGTCCGTGTCAAGTCCGAGTTCAAATTCACCCGAGTGCGTGACAAGTCCGATTTCATTCAAAATTGGACTCGAGTCCGGACTCGAGTCCGAGTCCAAGTTCGAGTACCCCAACTCTAAAACACACACCTCAGTCAACACTTTGTCCAATCCCATTGTTGCACAGTGGAGCCTCTTCTGTTATAGTTACCAGCATTGACTATTTAACTTACCTCTAGACTTACCTCTTCTCCAGCGATAATCTCCTCTCCTCCTACTGACTCCAGCAAACTCATCCTTCAAGTATTCTTCTCCAACGTCATTTCTGAGGTGTGCCCAACCGTTCAGCTGCCCTGGTCACCCCCACTCAATGTAAGAGGAATACTAGCATCATTCTATATCGTCTCTGCCAATATTCACTCTCCAAAGGATCCACTCACCTGCATCACTCCTACTGCCATTTTCATTGCCCCATTTCAATAAACCACTGCATGCAACTAACATTCTGTTCTTGAGTCTGTTTGTTACACTGTTTTTCATCAGAACAGAATTGGAGAAATTTAGCATTGCATCACTTGCTCACCAGTGGATCCTCTGCAGTGAATGGGTGCCACCGTCAGAGTGAGAGTCCAAAGAGCTGATAAAAAATAAAAAATAAAAATCGCAATTCACATGACTCCAGGCCATCAATTAACTTAAGTAAAAATCTGTGTGTTTGTGTAAAAAATAAAAATACATCTATCATAAAGACGTGAGAAGATAACATTGGTTGGACTTTCTCATTGGAGGAAGTGTTATGGACAAAAGTGATGTTAATTTAAAGTTGAAAGGCCTAGTGATTTGTTTATTTTATTTTTTATTTTTTTTAAACTGCATCTTTTCACATTAGAAATTAATTGATTGACTGGAGTTGTGTAGATTATTGTGATGTTTCTGTCAGCTGTTTGGACTCATTCGGATGGCATCCATTAACATCAGAGGATCCATTGGAGTGCAAGTGATATAATGTAAATATGTATAATAATGAACAAACTTATCTATAGTTTGGACGGCCTGAGAATGAGCAAATCCATGCTTTCAATACTATTGATTATGAAAACAAAGCAGATTAGTATTTACAAGACATTAATTATATGTGTAATACATTACAAAACCGGCTTGTTTTTCTATTTCAGTGCATTTTGACCTTGAGAGTCTGATGATTTGGTGTAGAGAGAATAAGTTCACACGGCTCTGTTTAGGTTTAAAAAAAAGTGACCCACACACTTTTCCATTATCAAAACACCAACCTCCAGTCTGAACACAAGTCCCAGAGGTCAGCTTTGTCCCAGTACTCTCTCTTGTGCCCACTTAAAGCATGTACCTATATGTTGGAGGTCAGGGCCGTGCACAGACCTTTTGAGGGGCATGTGCTGAAACCGAAAAAGGGCACACCCTCCCTTTTTTATATCATTTATATATATATTCTCTTTTTTAGCTATTCTGTTTGGTTTTATAAGCTAATTTGTATTATTTGGTTAACATGATTATGAATGACATTGAGAAGAGGGGAAGGTGAGCAATGAGTCAAGTATTTTTGACAAACTTTTTTGAAATATAATTTAAGTAATTATGTCCAACACTACGGTACAACTCAATTCCAGATTATAAGAGACTATAGCCATACCGTTACTATAACATATCCAACATGTATCCGCCTACCTGGCAAAAATTTGATACTTTGGTGGACCAGGGATGTTGGTCTCTTGAAGGTCTCTTATTAACTACACTTTCCCTAAAATAAGTCAGCAATGAAAAAATAAATAAAAATAGTGTGAAAAGTACAGTTGCAGTGAAAAACATTTCTGAAGGATCACGTGACACTGAAGAGTACTGAACTGGAGTAATCATGCTGAAAATTCAGCTTTGATCAGAAAAATAAATTACATTTGAAAATATATTCAAATAGAAAACAGTTATTTAAAATTGTAAAAAATATTACACAATATTACTGTTTTTGCTGTATTTTGGATCAAATAAATGAAGCTTTGGAATGAATCATGAATTACATTCTGCATGATAAAATATAAAGATTTCACAGAGATCTTCTGTAATTTTTTATTAGTTACTACTACATTACTGTCGTAAACCATGTTTTACTACATTTTATACATGTCAGGACGAGCGGAGAGTATACCATAACATGATTAGCCTAAATGTTAATAAATTAAGTGTATCAGCAATCATAAATCAAAGAAATATATGTTATCAAGGTGACGAGGTACGAAACAGCGCGGGGGCGCACCTGTTATGATTTTTCGATAGTAAAAACAAATTATATGGTGTTGTATTACTTATCAATATATAGTTTTTGACCAGTGAATGTGTGCAAATGTGAATTTTTAAAGTAGCCTAAATTCCGCGGATTTGGCAACATTCCCACATGCAAATACACCAAACACACCTGGATTTAAGGAATGCAAAAAAGGACAAATTTCTTGCTACACTGCAGCATAGTAAAATGATTCTCACACTCCCGTTTATGTTCTTTTTTATTATTATTCATCTTGCAGTTGTTCCGGTATTTTTGTCTTATATTTTTACATTTCAAGTTGAAAAACCTCTCGTCCTAAATTTATTTTCAAGTTTAAGATTTAGGACGGTATTTTGAACTATTTGACTTGCCGTACATCCAGTCACGCTTCTTGCGCACGCTAGTTCTGATCGTACGTATAGTAACTCGGCAACTACGCAACAATTGTAGTATGTTTGCGTTAAGGGGAACAGACATTCCGAGGGGAACAGAATCGACTGCTACTACACCGAAAATCTGAAAGCGTATGACAAATCGACAGAACACCGGCATCACATTACATTTTCATCTACAGGTTACAAACTAGTTTTTGTAACGTTAGCTATATAGACGGAGCGCTCAGTTTTTCCTGTGGTAAAATGCATTTGGCCTAAATCGCATTTTATAAAAGATGAAATGCTACTATCTGCACAGGCTATTTAAATGTTGGCTATGGCTATGACTAGATGGCAAAATGCTAGCCCTCTCTCTCTCAGGCGACGTCCCACATGTCTCAGTCAGTGAGTCAGTCAGACATCAAATAAATAAAATATGAGCCTTTATAGACGTAGTGTTTAGTAGTACTTATTCAAACAACAAGATATTTATTTACCCTTCGCAAAACTTTGTTCAGCTCCGCTGTTGTCTACTGTGCGGCTGCTGTGGAACTTCAGTTGATTCAATGAATATAGAGGGGGCGGAGTTATCAGCTTACTGACAGCTTGAGAATCGAATAAGATTTACACAAGCTCGTTTTAAGAACTTTCATTTTGATAAATATTTGTAAAACAGACAGACAGACGTAAAGGGTGACCAATAGCATTGATAAAAAAAAAAAAAAAAACACTACCAAAAAAAGGGCACTTCGTAGTGTAAGGGCAAAAAGGGCATGTGCTCTGCACAGGTTGAGCCCTACCTGTGCACGTGCCTGTTGGAGGTGGGAGATTGTCACGGGCACCCAATTTAATACATATAGTGTATCACAATGGATCTTTGAAAGGTCAGCGCTCTATTCATTTGCTGACCTTTACAGCTGACCATTACAGACAACAGTCCACCTCCTGCTCCATGTTTCTGGGAAGTGTTCCAGCACCACATGTTGTGCCATATCCACCACGGTGAGCTATAGCCTCTCTGTCTGGTGGAAACATGACCACTGTATGTAGGCCTTAAACAATTCCTGATTATTATGAACTGCCATTCATACATGAAAGTACAGAGACACTGTATTTCTGTCTGTCTACAAATCTGTCTCTGAGATTCATCTGTCTGACTGTCACTCTTGTCTCTTGCTCTATCTGTTATTTGTTCTATCATTCACGCTATCGTTCTATACATTATTCAGTCATTCGTTCATCCAATAGTTCTATCATCTGTCTATCAGCATATCTATTAGTTAGTTGTCTGTCTGTCTGTCTATTTAATTTTTAAATTCAAAATGTCTTTATTGGCATGATTGTAAAAAAGACAATATTGGCAAAGCTTGGAATATACGTGGAAAAACATAACAATAAAAAAAGCTAAATTATACTTAAATTAATAGTGTTTACAAATTAGAACATGTGTGAACATATGATACCACAGTGTTTAACACATAAGAACACACTTGCTGAGGGCCGGTGGTAGACAGTAGGGAAAAACACCGAGGTCAGATACAATACACACACTATACACATTCGCCTGCTGTCTCTCAAGCTGTGGCACATCTACACATATCTTGCAGCCAGTGCTGCTGTCTGTTCCTCTCCTAGTACTATCTTTATTTGTTCCTCTTCAGTCATGGCTGTAAAGTTCTTTGTTTGTGAATTTGTTTATGCGTCTTTGTCTTGATCTATCTTGTCTTACAGTGGGCACACACTCTTTGCTTTCTGGATAAGCAGCTCTTTTTGTGTCTGCCATTCTCGATGGCTAGACTGTGCTCACTGAGCCTGCACTTTGTCAGGATGTGCCTCGGCTTGTTTCTCTGACACTTTAGAAATATTCTTCCAATTCATAATTCGATTTTATAGACTGATGGAATTGAAGGTTACTTTCTATGTTAGTTTCTTGCTCCCAGTATTCCAGATGAGACTGGTTAGGGTTAGTAGAGTTAGTCAGGTTAGTGTGTCTCGGAACCAGCAAACTTGGGGCACTTTTTTCGGGGTTCAGTTGTTGGGTTTGTAACGCTTTGAAAATATTCTGTGGGACTTGATTTTAAATGCATCCAGAATTGTAGGGATCTTTTTTGTTTATATTAATAATCAATGAAAATTCGACTAATTCTGCCCTACATGTGTTATCGGTTTTGTAATTTTAGAATCATGAGATTCAAGTATCTATAAATCTGTCTGATATTTTTATGTGTCTGTCTTCCTTCTTGCCTGTTGTTAAAAAATAAATAAATAGATAAATAAATAAATAAATAATAGGCAAGGAAGAGTCATACGTCAGTTTATTAAAATGTTACTTTTAAATTATGTGTATGTTTATCAGAAAAACCCTTGATTATATAATACCAGACGGGGCCGATAATAATCAAAGATGCTGCCCTGCATGGAGGCACAGGATCAGCTGGATTGTGTCTGTTAATTACCAGACTTCCTTTCAGGTCACCACTATTTCTTGTTTGTCCTATTCAACAATTCAGATGCCTAAAATATAAAAGTCAGTCTTAATGAGCTTCCTGCCTTTTTTATCCAAGAAATCATATTCCACCTCTGTTCAACACAGTTCACTAGAACTTTATAAAGTCTTCAGTTTCTTTGTTTCTATTCCAATTATGTTTGTACACACTGAGATTGGAACCAGCCCTTCCTGGTCTCAGTAAAATGAAAAGTGGTGACAGACTCATGGATTTAGATTGGATAATTTGAAACAGTTTGATGTCATCCTGTTCTGACTTGAAATTGTTTAATTCTGAATTGCTTTTTAATTACTGGCGTTCTTGTGCTTGAGTGCCTCAGACAAAATGCCCTTTTGGCATTTATTTCATTTGCATATTCATTCTCTTTCTTTTCATTATATCACTCATTTTAATGAACAATGACATTTTACTGTGGGAAAAAAATATAAAAAAAATAAGGGCAAAATAGAGTTGTGATTAAACAGCCAGATCACTTATTATCAGTCTCATTCAGTGAGAAAAATACATTAGAGGAAGTCATCCATTAGGAGGGGGCAATGCTGTTATTGGGGTAATAACCTCACAGACTTCACCGTCTCATGATTTAAAGAGCAGCAGGGACACCTCATTACAGCACTGCTTTAGCAGGATTGGGTGTAGTCAAGTATATTTCTTTTCCTCGAACAGGCACGCACAAAAGCATGAATTTAATTAAACAATTTTATTTGTTTACTGTTTAATAAAACATCTTTAAAAAACTACATCACAAAAGATCTAACTGTTTGCTCATTATCTCACTCTGTATTTAATTATATTACAGGCCAAAATTTGAAACATAAAAGTTTATTTAAACTGTACTTGGTGCTAGGTTGAGTTTAGGTTTTTAAGATCAAGTTCACATTGTATGATGTGAACTGAATGATGCATAGTTGAATTGATACGAACACAGATGCTTCTTCTATAGTTTACTTAACTCCCATGATGCCACATGTAGTAGTAGCTGGCACCCTCATTGCTGTGCTGAACCATGCTGTGAGGCAGACTGGTCAGATTGTCTGTTTGTTATTTAGGAAAGCTGCTGACTCTCTGTGGGAACCCATGAGTCAGTACAAGTCAGATTCTGCCTGCATTGTCTCTGCCTTTCATCAATGTACTCCAATAACTCATGGAGAACCCTATTATGTTATGCTATTAGATCTGTGCTCTCCCATTTTCATATGCACAATTCATTAAGCAATAAATCCCTACCTGCACCTTAGTCCTCATGTACTGAGGTACTTGAGAAGTTTAAATGTCAAAAATGCACTTGCATGATAATGTGCTGAATGTTTAATTTTAGCTTTATTTTCATTATTAAAATATTATTAAAATAATATTACTCCCTCTCACATTCCAGCACAGTCATTTGTGAATTTAGTTGCCTGACCCTTCGCACTGCATGTGACTGTGCAAAAATTGTGCCCATCACAGTTAATTAAAGTAAAATGTGTGATGGTGGAAAGCTGAAAAGTCAGCTTTACCTGCATCAGTGTTTTGCCAAGCAGCCGTCACCACTTAGCAGTAAACAGCCTTTTAAATGGCACAATCGTTCACAGTGTTTCCCAGACCTGAAATGAGGATTTAAGAGAGATCAAAGGGTATTTAGTGTGAAATAAGTGAAATGTTTTGTTTACCACCTGCTTTCCTCAGATGGTAACACCCCAACATGAATTGTACTGTATGGGCAAAAATGTATTGCTTTTGAGCATGCAGCACATTTTATAATAAGCTTTGTTTGCATAAAAAGGAGGTGTGAAATTAATCTAAACTACAGAAATATATGGCACTGTGTTGCTGTACTTATAGTTCATCCAAAATGTACCATTGACTTAACCAAATGATCAAAAATTAACCAAATGATAATTGACTTCTACTGTATGCGGAGAGAAAAAAAAAAAAAAACTTTCACAAAATAGATACATTTATGTGTTCCTGAAGAAAGAAAGAAAAAAAAAAATTAATACCATTTTTAGATTTTTAAATGTTTTTAATGAAGGCTCTTATGCTCACTATGACTATTGTGTAATATTGTGAAATATTGTGAAATAATATTTCTTCACGAATAGTAGTAGTAATAGTAGTAGTAGTACATCTATTATTATTATTATTATTATTATTGTTGTTGTTTTTATTTATTATGTTTCAAATAAGTCTCTTACCCTGCATTTATCCAAGGCCACATTTATTTGAACAAAAATACAATAAAAACAGCAATATTGCTATTTTTATTGTTGTTCTGTTGCTTGAACATATGATTGAAATGTGAAAAAAAAATTCATTTTATCTCAAGACATTTCCATTCCTCTTTTTCCTGCAAAATGCTTTGATTTCTCATTCAAGTCGTCACTTTCATCATGTGTGATATGAATTTTCCTCATTACTGTTGCTACACAGGAATCAATATGATATAAAGTTTATAATTTCCCCAGATCTGTAGAGATCAGAATGAGGCATATTCTCTTTGAGAGGAAACATTATAGCTATGCCATTACCTTTTCATCCCCTTTTGTGTCAGATGTTGTGGAGTTTCCTTTAACTAATATTTATTTGAAGGAAAACTCCAGACGTAAAGCAACATCTAAGTCCTCATGTATTGTACCCTGCTGTATCCCACTGAATAATGTATTCCTCTAATATCAGCCACTTTCTATAAGCCTTAAAGTATATGTTCTTCATTACTTATTCTTGTTACTTATTGTGTCTTACCTGTATTTTTAATTATGCATTGTACTGTGTTGTGTTTTAGGGTTAAAGGGAGTATCTGTATGTATGGTAGACATGCTCCTGACATGAAATTTGTTCGTAAAAACAGCCATCACAATTAAACTGACGTATGCAATATTGACTACAAAATTTATAGTCAGATCTTAAGAAGCCATTCACAGTATTCAGTGAAAAAGCTGTGACTACATGAAATGCATTCTGATAAAATATTTAGTTCCATGAAATCACTCATTCATTCATTCATTTATTCATTCACAAAATGCTATCTGTGTCTGGTGTGTATTTTTGTTTATACTACTTATACATTTAGCTTAGCATGTTCTTTAAAATTCATTGCATTCTATTTTAAGTTTTTATACAGGTTCCATGACGGTTAAGGCCATTCACACAAAAAATTACTACAACGATAACCACGACAATGCTAACAATGCCTTGCTATTGTTAACTAAAACTATTTTGGTAAAATAAAATAAAATAAAAAAGTTACATTACATTAAACATTTATACAAATGACAAAGACAAAACAAAATAACAAAAACATAAAAACTTAAAATGCTATTAACTAAAACACTAAAAACAGTATATTACTAAAGTAACACTCACTATAACTAGTGACTAAGTTCACAACACACTTATAATGACGACAACACAGATAAACACAACTGTTGGAGGTACTTTCAGCTAAATTTCTTCTCAACTGATGAACGATAATAAAAATAAATAAATAAAATGTTATAATAATAAAAAAAAAAAAACCTTCCAATCATTCTTTCTGACTTCATGGCATGTTTACGAAAAATATTGCTGTTATGTTATTCAGAATATTACCATCTATGGGAGTGGATGCTTATTTATCATTATAGTTATTGTTATTGGTATCACTCTTTTTGTGACTTTAGCTATAAACAAAATGAATAATACATTTTACACTCTTGGAGTTTAATAATTTCAGTAAAGCAAAATTGTGACTACATGCCAACTGTTAGCATTCGAACATCAGTCTTTTGATTCTGGGAACACTTCACAATGAAAAGCTTGTGCCCAGCTGCTCCAGTTCACCAACCATTCGACAGGAGAGCAAACAGAATTAGTCAAATCATAGCTGGCACTGATGAAGAAAAACACTGAACCATTTCCTTTACTGAGGCAAAACCAGTTGCAGTCGGTCAAGTCTTTCTGGGAATAAAGACTCAACTTTGTCACATTTCACTGAACCTCAACGACAGCAGGGCAAATCTTCTCTTGATGATTTCTGGTAGTTTCTGTGAGGATCTTGCCCGAATCCATCCCAGAGACACAATGCAACAACAAACAAAGCCTGATTGCTTGCGTCCATGGGTGAAAACAAAAGCTAATTTCAGTATAAACAAGGCTGTCTTTGGGGCCCATCATGGCAGACTTCAGCATGGTAAATTTGTCCTGCCTGCAATGCTGTTAAACAAAACTTTCAAGTAGGGGTTTCCATGATTCATCAGTCTAATCTTGTAAGTTATTATTTTCCAGGGTCAAGCACAGCACTTTCATCATAGTTCTGTCAGGCATCAGCATGGAGCATTTCCAGGAGTAATGTCAGAATCCACCATCAGTCAGATCCATTATATCAGTGGTTTTCAGCAGGAGGTGCAGGCAAATAATTTTAAAAGAAAAGTTTTAATGAGTGAGCTATTCAGACATTGATTCTACCAGCTGATTCATTCAGAAGCAAAGCCGGACTGTATTTATAAATCAATTGCTCTGATTAAGCTTCGAGTTTGGTCCATGTACAGTCGCAGAGCTCGGACGGGACAGAGCAGGGCTATGGCTGGGTCTGCCTCCTCGAGGGAAGTGCTTGCAGGTTCACCACCTGGTCCCTGAAGGGAGTGGTGGGAAGCTTGGGCACATAGCAGGGCAGAAGCAAAGCCAGACTGTATTGATAAATCGTTCACTGAATCATTAGCACAACTTATTCGTTCAAAACCGTGAATTAATTTATTAATGCAACACTGCTGTGTGATGCACAACAGTTCTGACTTTGTTGATGAACTTGCACAAAAACGGACAATATTGACAATATTGTGTATAAAATGTAACACAATATCAAATTATTGTTTGTTGGAAAATCAATATCACATTTGCAATCTTGTATATATTCAGGAAGAAAAAAAAGTTGCCTATTTTTCTTTCGACCAGGCAATGATTTTTATAAAATAAATCAAACTGTGTTTGTTATAGTAACACAAGCAACTTTAACATGCATCTGATGGACAGATAAAATGTGTGGTCATATTTTAATGATGCTGTTAATTTTAACAAAAATTTAATTTAGTACAACAGCATAAAGTTAAAGAAGGTTAACTTTTTAATCGAATGACTCTGCAGATGAACTTAAGAAATATTGTTCCTGCACAAGCCAGTCAGTGTGACTTGGAACACACTTGGAAAGTGTGCCCTTTCCACTGGAAAAGGATTTCTAAGTAGAATTTACACATATGGACGAACCCAGTAGAGCCATACTGCATATTGAAGTCTCTGGGGATGCTCAACGGCTACCCCTTTTCAGAGATGACAGAGCGGGCTCTGCCAAGGGAAGATGAGGACTTAGAAGGTATTCAGTGGAAGAATACACATATGGGATCCCCTCAGGGTCTCTACATTTGGGCACCCAGCCTATCCCCAGTTTTCAATAATACAGCAAATGAAGGACTGGTGCCAGACACTCCACCACATCTTGCTACCGATGATGGTTGAGGAACTCAAACTCAAGGGTTTGTACGACAGGGAACTCTCTGGAGTAAAAACAGCACACTATGATGCAGTAAGCCAACAACAAGCAAGGGCATTTCAGTGCTTCTACCTGTTTAAGGTGTGAACACAGGAGGATACTGTCTCAACATGAAAGCTATATAATCTGGTGAAAGGTGTTGGTTGTTGCCCAAACAGGATCCACCTCAAGTGTGTCACATGGACAATGCTCATGCCAAAGTGATGGTATCTGCTACCTCCTGGGGTAGGTCACCTAGAACCTTCCATCCAGGGATCAGACATGGACTTTCCATAGGTCTGGACACTGGTGCCCATCTCTGACAAAGCAGATCTTTCATCAGAGGAATTTTCAGGGAGGGGCTGTTGCGAAGAGCATCAGTTCTGGGAACCAGGTCTGGTTGGACTATTAGGGCGCAACAAGCAAGACCTGCTCCTCATCCTCCCTGACTTTGCACAGTGTCTGTGCAAGCAGGGTCACTGGAGGGAACATATATTTGCATAGACCCTGAGGCCAGCTGTGTACCAGTGCATCCGTGCTGAGTGTTCCCTTGGTCAGGGAGTAAAACAACTGGCTTTGAGAGATTTCTGTAGAGGGAAACAGGTCAAGCTGACCAGATTCAAAACATTTCCAAATTAGCTGGACTGCCTGGGGATGGACTCCATTCTCCCAAAAGTGCAACTCATGAGAGCACCTGTGATGTGAATGGCAGAAAGTGACCATATATGCTTCCAACTCCTAAAGAGGAGTTGCGACATGCATCAGGAGCGTAGACCACCTTGTCGGTTGATGTACTCAGTGGTCGCAGTGTTATTCATGCGGACAAGTACGCCTTTGCCTTGTAGTAGCTCTAACTGGTGGCCCAGTGCAAAATATACTGCTAGCAACCTCTAACCTGTAGAACCACTTCTGTATCATCGGCACAAGGAAGACACACATGTAATAAAATAGTTTTTATTAACTAAACATAGACAAGAGTAATCAACAACTACTAAGTGAATACCATACATTAAATGGGAATAAAGTGCATAAGATGCATAATATGCAAGTGATTATGTTGGGTGTTGCTATGTCAGAGCTATGTTATTTGGAAATATTTCATTTTCATCTTTCTAATAATCTCAAAATCTTGTGAAGCAAAATCTTGCTTGATTGGCCAGTGAGTTTGCTGGAAAGTCAAGCAAGATTTTGCTTCACAATCCTCATAAGGCTGTGGTTCTCTTGGTTGGTTGTGCATCTTTTTTTTCCACCCTATTTCTTTTCACTCAGCTTTCTGTTAATGCTTGGATACAGCACTCTGTGAACAGCCAGCTTCTTTGGCAATTAATGTTTGTGGCTTACCCACCTTGTGAAGGGTGTCAATGATTGTCTTCTGGACAACTGTCAGATCAGCTAGTGAACCAAACTGAGAGATCATTTTGAAAGCTCATGAAACCTTTGAAGGTGTTTTGAGTTGATTAGCTGATTGGCGTGTCCCTATATTCTAACTTGTTGAGATAGTGAATTTGTGAGTTCCTGTTTAATGTGAGCCAAAATTATCACAATTAAAAGAACCAAATACTTAAACTGCTTCAGTCTTTGTGCACTGAAATTATTTAATACACAAGTTTCCCAATTTGAGTTGAATTACTGAACTTTTACATGGCATTCTATTTTATTGAGATGCACCTGTACATGACTAATATCTAATGTAAATTACAAATATCATATACTGATAATATCTAACAATGCCAAGGTCTCTGGAAGAGGTTTGGATAAGTTAAATTTACGTTCTTCTGTGGTCGAGTGAGCAGGCCGGTAGGGTGATTTCATCCACTGGTTGTGCTGGTAGCAATGCAGTGGGGAAAGGAGCAGGAATGTGTTTCAACAGCCTTGAACACGAAGTGCTGGAGGATGCTGATTTCCTGGAGCACCAAAGAGTACTAAAATCTTGAACATGCAGATGTAGACCTAGAATAGGTGCAGAAGGTGCTTAGCCTGGAACACGCAAGCAAAGATACATTGGAGTGAAGGTTTGCTCGCCAGAGCTTAACTTTGTTGCAGATGTCTGTGTATCTTCTGCATCTCTGGGCTAGAGACTCGGAATTTGCTCGATTATCTCTTTCGTCACAGGCTGGAGACACAGAACGGAGGTTGATCTGTTGCAGGCTTACCTTCACAGGCCAGAAACTCAGAACAGTTTTTGATTTGTTAGTGTCTTCCTGGTAGCGAGACTCAGACTCAGAACAAGAAGTGTCTTTTGGAGAGGTACCTTTATCTCCTTCCAGTGAGGAGGAGATTGCAATTTGGTGCTTCTCCATTTCCAGGCTGGGATTGGCTGTTTCCATCAGAATGGGGGGACACAGTGTTGCCCACCCTTCTTTCCTCCTGTGGAACTTATTTGAATGATCAAAACACATTAAGAAAAGTGTCACTAAAGCTTTACCAATGCATTATTCACTAACCAAACCACAACCAGAATGAAAAGGGAACATGATCCAGATACATGAGGCAGCGAATGTGACCATCCACTAGCAACAGATAAGGACCACAACCAGAAACGCACATGTGGATGCACAGGTGCATTTGCTGAGTGGGAGCAGCGGCAACAGGGGGCTGACCTCAGCAATGAGAAGATGAGGGAGGATGAGCCACAGTTTCTGGCAGTGGCTCACCATGAGGTCATCATGCAATTCCGGGAAAAAAGGTACTGGAGTGGGGCCCTGAGAACCAGCACGAGCCACCACGAGAAACCAATAAACCAGACTTGAATGTTCAGGATGCAGTTTCCACTCAAGCTCGAGAAAGCATAGCCATCACTTCCGGATCCAGCACTTCTGGCTGCCTAGAGGGTGGCAGCACCACCGGATTATTCTCTCTCACTCTCATTCTCTCCAATTCTGACTGTGGTAACCCTACGGAGGGTCAAGCACAATGATAATTTTCACATTAGGGGTGGGCAATATATTAATAGGCATGATAAGCATGCAGAAATTTGGCAACCAGTAGACATTTTGAAATAGCCTCTATTGCAGCTATGTGATGTTTCCATGCTGCACCCTCACAAAAGGCTGTCATCTGAATGTGTTTTAAGTGCTATGGTTTAAAAAGAATGTTAGTAGAATATATTTGCTCACTGTTTGAGTGCACACACCTGCAATGTGCACACATAGAGCTACTTCTCACTCAACACGTGAGTACTGAACTGTACTCTCTCAAATATACACTCTTGTGTATCAAAATGGCCATCTTTTCAAGCCTGAAACATTCAAAGGATGCAGGTTTATGCCTTTGAAGGCTGTGAAGGTCCGACCGAACATTTTAAATTGGGATGATCTAGCCTATGAAGGATTGATCTTATTGACTAGCAACTTTGAGCTGCATTTGATGAGAGGCAGTAACGTTTGTACAGGACATTTTTCAAAGTGATATTGAAACGTCTGAAACCTAAACAGGATTTACAACTTGTCTAAATATGCTCGCCATAGTCCATTTCTGTACATAATAATGAGTATAAACCATCTCAAAAACACATCTCAGTAAGATATCTCAACATTTAAAGTTGTTTTTTTTTTGTTTGTTTTTTTCTCACATTTGTACATATGTATCATATGTTTGATTAATCTGAAACCCAATACTTACATTTGATAGTAAAACCCAGCATTCTATCTCAAAAATCTTGTCATCATCGATGTGCAATGAATCTCATGCTAGACTGGGCTGTGAATGTTGTATCCTGCATTGCCCAAGAAAACGAAGGATGCATTTCGAGGATGCTTTTTAAATTAGACTTCAAATTGGGACCGCCTTCTCCGTGCCATGGTGACGTAGTCAGTCTTTCAATGCAACCTTTAAAGGTGTCTTAAGCGAGAGAGAGAGAAAAAAGGCATATTAGTCTAAGTATATTCGGTCTGTGCTTTATTAAAGTTACAGCAGGCTAATACAGTAAATCTGCTGCTGTCAGTGACAAAAGAAAGAAAATCTCTTGCAGCTCTGAACTGAACCACTTTTCTAAAAATATATATTTACACAGTAAAGACTACAGTTTATTATATATATATATATATATATATATATTTTTTTTTTTTTTTTTTTTTAATTAACATGCAATTTAGAATTTTATTTTATTTTTTTTTAGCGATTGAAGCTTCTCTGGTATGTCTACTTAATTTGTGTCTTAGGTATATTGTATTTATTTATTTATGGTTTATTTATGGTATTTATTTATTTTATTTATTGCTCATGAGATAAGATGTTGGTCATATCTCCCAGCCTAAATCACATGATGATCACACAAAATGTGTTACTGGTACTGGTGAAGTTCATCTTTATTGTATTTATTAAGTGAATTCAGTGTAAGTCCAGTCAGCATGACACTCTCAAAATGACAATAATGCAAACTGGCATACACTTATGCCTATGTTATACCAAAACCCCCCATTATAACATGTACATATAGCTATTTATTGCTAACCATTAACCTCAAAGGTTGTTGGCAGCCTACACAGCAAAACCCAACAAATGTGAAAGGTAGTCATCATTAAGCCAAGATGTTGGATGCAAGATACATTTTCTGTGTTTCATACTTGTAGACAAGGGCTTTTCTCCAGCTGGTATGGAATGATAAGCATCATTTGTCATAACAGTGCCTCTGTACTCAGTCTCTCCGTATGCTGCTTGGGTCCCTCCAGTGTACAGCAGACAGCAGTGTAAATATAATTACCCACAGGCCCTCAGAAACAAGCTGTTATCCGTTACATGCCAAATACTCTGGGCACATTTTGGTGTGAAGATGACTGAGGATTTTGCAAGCACTCATTTGTTTTAGAGGTACAGCTTTGACTGCCATAATGCTGATGCGCTCAAAAACTCATTACACAACCACAATTCAGTTCAAATGGTGCAGTCAACATTGTGTGGTCAATATATGGCAATGTGAAGTAGCATTTTTTAAAGCACTTACTATGAAAATAATATTAAAAAAAAAAAAAAGTATGGACTAAATGTAATGATTTTAGCATCTAACTGCATGTAAACTGCAATAGGGCTTGGGCGTCGTGACGTTATTACTTGGAGTGGCCGCCATGTTGATGGCCTCCTTTACTGCTACTGCTACAGTGTTTAGACATACTCCCTCTCAGCCGTGTGTCTTTATTTTATTAAATAAAAATCTATTTCAACCATGGTAAACCATTGCTTTATTTTGGGGTGTAATAGCGCAATATAATCACCCTTGGAATTATTATTTTTTTTTTTTAATGGATTAACTTTCCGCCACTTTCCTGCTTGGAGGCACGACCACGGAGACCAAGTAAGGTATAATATCTGAATATTAATTTATATAGCTTAAGTAAACAACGAAAATAAGGGAAATTTCCCGGGTTACTCATCCAAAATATTGGAAAAATTTCATCTTTCTGTTGCTATCCCTCTGCTGACAGCAGAAATCCGTACTACAAAGCTGCTGCATTAACTAAGCGAGTTGTGAAGCTAGGTCTAATGTGACTTTGCTTACAGATTGGCATGAAATTGTGCTCTCACAACAACCACCCTGTCATCTTAAAAAGGCTAACATCACGCTAAGGTTGCTTTCAAGTAAGCAAAACGATGCTTTGAAAACATCTGTTTCACTGGAAGGGCAAGGGGGTAGCAACAGGACAACAGAACAGAGACTGACAGGTGCGATGGAAAGGCTAATGGGATATTTTACAGGAAAATACTACAGCGGGAAAAGAGTGTGAAAAGAGAGTGAAAAGAACGGGAGGGTTGACAGCTACAAACTACACTTTTGAAACACGTAAGTTAGTTAAAAGTACATGTGAATGGTTGTTAGCCCTAACGGTTACTAAAACTAGCAGCTAGGTGGAGCGCAGCTTACCTTTGTCCGGATTACTGATCGCCAGCTTTATGATCTGCAATTCCTGAACCCATCCATTTCTGGCATCCCTATTTATCGTATCCCTGTAAATCGTATCCCACAACCTTTTCACGATTTTAATTTTTTTTTTCTTTCTCCCAACTCTGCTTCTTCTCGTTTGACTTGCTCTATGTTTACATTCGCGAGGCCATCAACATGACCGCCACGTCCCAGAATGCAATGCGGTGCCCAAGCCCTATTAAAATGAAAATACATTATAGTTAAAATTTATTTTATAGTTTAAATTTATTCAAGTGCATACATTTTATAAGTGCAATGTTAATGTTTAAGTAATTTTTTTATTATTATTATTCTTGTATATGCATCTAAATATATATATATATATATATATATATATATATATATATATATATATATATATATATATATATATATATAGTTACTGGCCGAAGAGAAGGGTCCGGTACTGCCAATCGCCACTGGGGGTGGAGAAGGCGGTCTTCGGCTTGGTGGCCTCGAAGAGCGGTACCTGCCAATAGCCCTTGGTGAGGTCCAGGGTACTGATGTACCGTGCCCTTCCTAGGCCGTCCAGCAGTTCGTCGACCCGAGGCATGTGGTACCCGTCGAATTTGGAGACTTCGTTCAGGCTGCGGAAGTTGTTACAAAAGCGGAGGGTGCCATCAGGCTTTGGCACATCGGTTTGGGGGTGATAGACGGTGGTCCTCAACTGCTTCACCCGCAGCAGCCGGCAGATGTCCGCCATTAGCCGGGACATGAAGGGGTTCCCTGGTCAGTCAGGATCTCCGAGGGGAGGCCGACTCGGCTGGCCAGCAGAAACTGCTCCTGGGCGATGGACTTCGCGGTGACCTTCCGCAGGGGGGCTGCTTCTGGGTACCGGGTGGCACAGTCGACGATGACCAGGATGTGCTCATGCCCTCGGTCAGACTTTGGCAATGGCCCCACTATGTCCATTCCAATCCACTCGAAGGGCACCTCGATGATAGGCAGCGGGATGAGCGGGCTGGGGGGAGGAGTCCTGGGCGACGTGGCCTGACAGGTCGGGCAGGCTTGAAAGAAACGCTTTACTTCGGCCTCCAGGCCCGGCCAGTGGAAGTGGGAATGTGCCAGTTCTAGCATCGTCTCGGTCTTGGCTCGAGGCATGACTAGCAACTTCCACCCATTCCCCCACCCCCCTCCCCTGGGCGACAAAATACAGCAGGCCATTCTCTACAACAAAATGTGGGAGAGGGTGGGGCCGGGGGAGGACGTCCTCTCCATCTACGACTCGCACCGGACTCCAACAGTGCTTGAGTCGGTCTTCCTCCCACTGTTCCTTTGCGAAAGAGCCCCCTCCAGTGGCCTGTTGGTACACATCATAGAACAGATTAGTAGATTGGGAGGGGGCCTCACCTTCTCTCCCACTGTCGGAGACGAGCAGGGCCGGCTTGCGGCGGGGTCCAGGCGGCCGCCTCGGTCTTCGACGGTTCCCCCTTGAGGCGGCAAGCAGCTTGTCGAAGCCGGACCAATCCCTTCCAAGCAGTACAGCCACCGGCAGGTCCTTCACCAGGCCTACCTCCACCGGCCAGGTGCCTTGGGGGGGACGAAATTACCATGTCACGGGCCAGTACTTGGCGAGTGTCTCTGTGCACACAGGTAATCGGTAGGAAGTTTCTTCGGCCACTTTGAGGGGCGCACAGCCGCGACTGGATGAGGATGACCGCACTGCCTGAGTCCAACAGGGCCCGGAACCATCTTCCATCCACCTTCACCTCTGCTTCGGGGGCTCCCGCCGGTACCCGCTGGTGGACGATGCAGCCTGCCAGCCAGGCTCGCGGAGGCGATGGTGGATCTGCCCTTGGCATGGGCTCATCTCGCGGGGGGGAACCGTCAGCCTGCTATATATATATTTATATGGCCCAAAATAATAATTTTGATCTTGCTGATAATTTATAAGCCTTAGAAATCTGTGTATCTAATATGATACATTACATTATAGGGTTTAATTGAGCACAGCCGCATGTTGTTCATAATTACTTATTGAAAGTGAAGAAAATATAGTTACAGGATGTGATTGTTTCATCTCTTTCCAAAGCCCCATATCATATTATTTATTTTAATTTATTTGCTTTAATAATATTCCACTGACCTAAATAGCCTATTTAACATAATGACATAAAGAAATTCTAATTAATTGTTTGTTTTTTTTCACCCTCAGGCCTGACCAGAAGGATCAATAATCTGCCATGAAACATTCAATAAGAGCTTCCTTTGCTTTTGCATCACACTATACAGTCAAGTCGTCTTTTTCAGACATCTGGCCTGAAATCTGTTGGGCATAAATTTATATGAAGTTGAAGATTTTCAGTTTGGTTTTGCATTGAACACCCATCACACTAATTCTTATCATATTTTATTGATCCACCAGGCAGTCTCATTATCTAATTATTCTAATGCCCCTCAGGCAATCAACAGCTGGCCATGCAAAGATTGAACACTTCCTTTCATAGCTTTGGACAAATGAATAAGGCCTGTCAAACTTTACATATAACATTATGATGACTGTGCAGTTCAGAGTTTCTAAACAGTTACTGTTTGTCATTAAATTATACAATGTATCCAAACCTGCTAATATGCTATATTTCACCCAAAAATTTACTGAAGGCTATCCAAGATGTAGATGAGTTTATTTCTTCATTGAAACAGATTAAGGAGAAATTTAGCATTATAAAATTTAGAGTCCAAACATCTGATTAAAACAACACAATAATTTACACCACTCCAGTCCATCAGTTAACATCTTGTGAAGTGAAAATCAGTTTTTAAGAAACAAATCTATTATCAAGACCATCGTATCCGTCCGAGTCTAAAATCCATAATAATACCTCTTCCAGTGAAAAAGTTCATGCCTGTTGTCCTCTCAAATTCATCAGACATATTTCTTTAGAATGGCTATTATACGCTTGTAAACAGTGCTTGATCTGTGCATGTTTCTCTCCTGATTCAGCTGAGATTACTATTTTCACTGGAGAAGTCTATATTATGTATAGAGGTCGCATATTTTACACAGAAGCAATGGTTTGAATTTAAAGGGGGGGTGAAATGCTCGTTTTCACTCAATATCCTGTTAATCTTGAGTACCTATAGAGTAGTACTGCATCCTTTATAACTCCAAAAAGTCTTTAGTTTTATAATATTCATTAGAGAAAGATAGTCTGTACCGATTTTTCCCGGAAAAAACACGACAGGCTGGAGGCGTGACGTGTGGGCGGAGCTAAAGAATCACGAGCGCCAGTAGGCTTTTGCGTTGAGAGCGTTTGGAAAGTGTGACACAGATCCAGAGGCTGAAATTTAACAAGAGCAGCATCAGCAAACGACGTGTCTATGTGGTATGTACTAAAACTGTATATATTTGCTTAGCGGTTTTGGAAAATGACTAAGTTCCACTTTATGTCGTCTTTTTTTTTTTTTTTTTTTTTTAAGCTGTACATGTGGAAAGTGCAGTTTGATGACAGCATCGCATGTTGTTTACTTGATGTGCTTACGCGCCGATAGCTAAGTTAACAACACAGAGATATTAGAAGCAGTTTTACTCACCGCCTGCGATTCCAACACACGATCGTGACCCTTTTTCGTTGGGATTGCATCATCCTTAAGAAATAAACGATGTGCAAACCCGGCGTCAAACTGGGCCTTGTTTGTAAAACAAGCATCTTCGAGATGCAGGGAAAAAACAAAAACACTTGCACAACTCCGTTGATGCTTTGTAAAAATAAACTCCATCCACTGGTCCCTTAATGCTGTTTTTTTTTTTTTTTTTTTTTTGGTAATCTGTGCAGGGTTGTCTTGCCCTGGCTACCAAAAACACACTTCTGTGACATTTCGCGACGCTCTCGCTCTGATCAGTGAGTCTGTGCTCAGCCTCTCAGTCCGCTGCTCTACGGGAGCGCGCGCTCTTCCGGCAGAAGTGTCCTAAGGACCCATATAAGGAGATTCCGCTCCATCTAACGTCACACAGAGCCATACTCGAAAAAAACTTTCCGAAACTTGTGACAAACCGGAAGGAGTATTTTTGGAACAAAAATACTCCTTCAAATGTACAAATTAATTTGTGAAACTTTGTCCATGTTTAGCATGGGAAGCCAACTCTTTAACAGTGTAAAAATTGTATTTTAATTTCCTATCATCTTGAACAATGTTCATCTAGTCATCTAAGACACTTCTTAGATGCAGGTCTTAGAGCATCTGATTTCCATTTATTGCAGATGTTTTTCAATGTATCCAAGTGGCTCCATCAATTCTAGAATTATGCAAATTCCAAGGCTTTTAACCTCATCACACAACTTGACGTCATAAGACTGTGGGAGTCACCTCCCATTGCCTTCTACACCTCCTCTCAGACACTTGCAGCAACTCCTATCAACAGTGCTCCCGCAGTTTTGTCTCAATTTACACAATAATTGCTACTCACATCATCAGGGAGGCGGCTCCCACAGAGATTTGCAACTGTTATGACTTGATGAAGTTAAATGATGGTAAATCTCCATAACAAAAAATGATGGTTATAGAAAAAAAAAATAATAATAAGTTGATTTCTTGTGAAAGAAGTATTTCATATTGATAACAAAAGTCAGGATTAGACTGTCTTTGTTGTGTTAAGTCCCCAAGTGTTCCATAATGACCCAGTTTCTACCTCATGTGGCCTTATCTGGATGTTCCTGTTCCTGTCCTCACTGTCTCTTTATTAGTCATTCTGTTCAACTGTTTTCCTAACAATTGCCTCAATAAGGCATGTATTTAGTTCCATTCTTTGCATTCTTCCTTTGTCGGATCTACCAGTTATGCGTCTACCTTCCCTTCCAAGTGTGGATTTACTCTATGCTGAACTCATTGTTCTGGATTGGGGCAAAATATATTCAAAATATATATTAGGGCTGCATCGATATAAGATTTTTCATATCACGGTTATTGTGCGATAAGGAGCAGGGAGCGAAATTAAACTGTCTGAACGTGAAGCTGTGTGTTGTCTGTTTCCCTTCTGCTCTGCTGCACACCACGCCCGCTTTTTTTAGCATTTGTCTAAACTGTTGTGAGAACTAATGGTACGTTTAAGTTCATTTTGGATACATCGTATTTACGCACATGCATGCCACCACAAAGACGTAATTACGTGTGGGAAACTGAATTTGCCCCTTGAAGTTGGGGGCATGTCAACGAGAAACATGGTGAAATCAATGGATGCAGCGTCTGTTGTTGATGGTAAATTTGTGTTGAAATCAATATTTTAGTTGTTGTATAAACTTAAATTGGTTACGTTCTTGTTATGCAGCTAGTTAATAAAATAGAGAAAAAATAAATCTTATAATTTTTTATTTTTTTAACGTATAGCCTAGGTGAAAAATCTTTGATTTTCCATGTGGCATGTTGCATTTTTTAAAAGTAGGTGTATTGCTATTATTCTATGATTCTGATCTGACATTACCAGTGACCCAGGTGCTGTACCAAAAAGAGGCTTATCTTGTTCCGACCAAAGTTACTTGAACGAACCCAACGTCGTAATTAGGACTTGTCAACTATAAGTATGAATGTCCGAGGAGGACTTGCAGCATAACCATTAGTGAAACGGAGGGTTTCATGATGCTTTAAATATGTCAGAATTGCCGCCATTCATATACTTTTAATGATAGCAAACATTACAGCCCTGCATGCAATGCAGCTCAAGGTCACTGAACGTGTAAGGGTTGATAATGTAGAACTCCGGACAAGTTTTATTGCACGCATCAATTTGAAATGTGTGACAGTGTGACTTGGTCATCCTACAGTCTGACAAGTACAATCAAAAGGACTTAAAAAAAAAAAAAAAAAAAAAAAGTTTGAGCCAGGCTTTAGTGAAAATTTCCATGTCCATAATTATATATTTCAGTTGTATATTTCTTCTTATTATTCATAGAACAAGAAATTAACAGGAGTAAAGAGGGTAATGTGTTGATTATGATTTCCATCACCCACATCATCACCAGCACCACAGCTCAGCGTGTTGGACTGCAAGGCTGCACAGTTCCACAGTTTTATTTTCTCTTTCTTTTCCAAGAAGTTCAACTTCTTTCTCCTTTGTATACAGCCAAGTCAGTGTTGACTCCATATTATATTTGAGACATGAAGTATGTGAGAGATAAAAGTAGTCAATGTAAAATGTCATACTATTGTGTATAGTACTTGGGAGGTGGTTTTTCTGTTGACATTGAAACACTGAAATCGGTCTTTCGACCACTGCCTAAGGTCAAAATAAATAAATAAATAAAATAATAAAAATAGAGAACTATTTTCTGAAAATTACACATCACCTTGGACAGTATGACATATTAAACAAACTGTTGGTCCCTTGTGGCATCATTTGTGTTCATGACAAATTAAATTTTTTAATGATTCTCGCTGTAGTATTGTTGCTGCCGCCATGTTGTGAAGACACTGTGTGTTTCATTGTGAAAGCGAAGATACTTTGTTTGGCCTTCATAAAAAGAGGAGACAACTAAAAATCTGTGGTTAAGTTGTATTTACAACACTGTTCTATAACAGTTCAGCCCAAATATGCAGGTGTGTGCTGCACATTTTATGTAGGACTGTTTCCTGATCCTGGGAGAGTATGTTAGACTACAATGCAGGCTGTTCTGACTCATAGTCTTTAAGTACGTTTACATACAGTATGTAAAGGATTTGCTACTGATGATTCAAACGCAAGTTTTGAACAGTGTAGAGTAGGCTTGTTGTTTGTCGTTTCTCCAATCACAAATGCAGACATGGTTTTATGGTAACGCAGCAAGATACACAATGCAATGTGTTAAAAGACAATATAAGTCACTATAATAAGTAATTATGTCCCCACTGGATGCAACAAATGGCTCAATTGTTAAGGGTTTTATTGTTTTTGTCTTGTCGCACCAGTGTTCTGACACAGCATCACAGTATGGTAAGGGTAAGGGTCATAACATCTCCGTCACACGTTTGAGGTATTCGTCCAATCACAATCCACTGGATGGCTGACCAATCAGATCACACCTTGCTTTTCAGAACGATGAGCTTTGTAAACAATTATGTGTTTTAGAAAAGCGGGGCATAGAGGAGATCCAATAATGTACAGTATGTGGAAAATCATGTGTTTTTTTTTTTTTTTTTTACCTTATACTGCATAAACACATTTCATTGCACCAAATACACAAAGTAAAGTTATTTTTAGCAACATCATATGACCCCTTTAAGGCATGGTAATGTGGTGAAATGTCTAGTGACATCACAGTCATTTTTATGCATAGGTAATATGTAATTTAAACAGGTGGAGAGCACATTTATAGTGAGCAATGATTTAATTCCTTTAGTTTACTTGTTTTCCCAGATTAATTAGTGAGCCAACCATTAGGGAAATTAAGGACACATTTTCTCTTCACTGTAGTCTTCAGTTAATGACATGATTTCTAACTTCATTGCTCTGACGTCGTGAAAATAAACAAGGTCCCTGCGGTTGGAAAATGCATCAGTCTGAGTTCTTGACTGGTGTAATCATTTCATAAAGCACAATTATGTCTGTGATGGAGTGTAGGATTGTAGTCTGGGGAAATAAAGCCTCCTTAATAATAATTTCTATGAGGATGAGAGACTTATGAGATGAATTTATCACTCTTGCGCAGACCTTAACAGACACACTGAGATATTTCTGTCAGAGTGAGAGAGACAAGCCCATACGGCCAAAGGTGATTCGTAATTAGTATACAGTATACAGCCATTACAATGAAACCAAAAATTATATCAATTGCCTCTTTTTATTTTCATTTAAACATATAGATACATTGAATACACACCAAAGAGTACCTGTTAGATTTACCCAAAATGAATTATATTTTATGTTTAACCACTGAAAAGACATCAGAGCCAGCAGCACATATCAAAAGGACTAGCTGAGTTGAGACTGCTCTTGGTGGACACACGATCACTGAGCGCCCACTGTTCGCGTAGAGCTGACCATCTCCGAAATGAGCGAAACATATTTTTAAATAGGCGCTGTCTTTATAAATAAACCACAGATTTGAGTTTTAAACAACTACATTATCACCTGAAATACTTTTAAAATTAAATTTCATGACACAATAACAGTAATATTTTGAAAATGATCCGAATAAATGGTGCTTGAAATCACAATGCTGCATGAACTCAACCAATCAGCATGTTCAGCGCCCAAGTCCTGCCCCCGAAATTTCGGGAACTTTGAAAAAGTAGTACAGTACTGTACATCGCCAGAGGGGACTTTCTGAGGGACATTTTTTTTTTACCCAGAACTTTATTAAGACCCTGGTTCCTGCGGTGGAAACACATGGAGTACCAGTCCAAAGTCCCTAGTTTCTGGGTAAAGTTCCAGTGGTGGAAACGCGGCTTCTGAATGCACTCAGTCTGGGAAGGATTACAAAGCTATTTCAAAGGCTTCTGAACTCCAGAGAACTATAGTGAGAGCCATTATCTCCAGATAAAAAAAAAAAAAAACTGCACAGTTGCAAACCTTCCAAGAAGAGGTCAAACTTCCAAAATTCTTCCAAGAGCACAGCGACAGAAACCAAACACCAAATTTCACAATATGGACATCATGTCTACAATCAAGCATTATGGTGGCATTGTTCTGGTCAGGGGATGCTGCACTGTTTAAGGACCTGGGCAACTTACAATAATTGTGGGGAACATGAATTCTGCTCTCTACCAGAAAATCCTAAAGGAGAATGTCCGGTCTTCAGACTGTCATGCTGGTTCACACTGCACAATTTTATCTCAGAGTTTCACATGCTGAAAGTTTTGTGGAAATCGCTGACAAATGCCAGAAATCAGAGGCAAATTTTTGCATATTCATGTGAGTAACAGTAATTTGAGTATAATTTGGTGTCTAGTTACTAAGCCCAGAGATTTGTCTCCTTGCATTGGGTTACATATGCAAGATTGAAATCATCTGCTGGTGTCTTATTATATTTAATGTTGAAGTTGGTCATTTATTTTTACAAATTGTACAATATTGTACATATGTGATTATTGCATTGAATCAAATTTCATGGTGATTAAATAGCCTAGAAGTCATAATCATAATTATGGACATATCATGATATATTCTTCTGTGCCTCACATGTTGTGTACGTATCATGATGGTAAATGAAATGAGATGGGTTGTGGATACACTTCTGTGCCTTTCACAAGTGATCTTTAATTTGCTTTCCTCAGTTCTTTGAAGAAAGTTATCCTTTAGATAAGAATCAGTGAGAAAAGCAACATTGACACTGATTAGACATATGTTTTATTTTATTTTTTGCAATCCTCTGTTATAAAAAATAAGTAAATAGACATCATAAAAGAGTAAGGTATTCAAACAAAAATAGTTTTTGGCATATCTGTAGGTTATATAAAAAGATATCAGATGTGTAAAGAAAGCTTGGCATGTTTTTCTGTTCATTAGGACAGAATTACCACATCACTCACTAGATCCTATTGATACATAAGATAAAAGTAACAGCATTCAGCAAACTCACTCTATTCCAAGCATGCTGAGCTGAATTTCCTTTGTGAATGTGAATAATAATAAATAAATAAATAAATAAAATAAAGCTTCAATTTTTGTAAGTGTAAGTTTTTTTCTTATTATTTGATATTTCGTTTTTTTTTTTTTTTTTTTTTTTTTTTTTTTTGGTTTACCTTACTGCAATATTGCTGCAATGTTAGAGCCATATTTCACAAAATAATCCATTGTTGTTGTTGTTGATGTTTTCTTTCTTAGCCTACTTTGCACATCCTTTGGAACAAATACAATTTGAAACAGATGAACCTGAATTTGGTTACATTATATTACATTAGCTGTTATCATGGAAGTTTGGAAGTGAAATGTCCATTGAGTGGCTATTAAAGTGTTAATGTTCTACTGCGTTTTATTGTCTTTTGTCTATTAATGTTCTAAGGAGTAAATGTCCTATACTAAATCCTAGCCTAAACCTGACAGATGGTTTTAACAAAAGAAATATATCGGAATTAATGTGACTTTTACATCATTGTAGATCGAAATTCCTAATAATTTTATGCTGATGGGGGTCACTTCAAAGATTTTACATAACGGTAGATCTCAAATTCTCTGTGAATATGACAGACGGTAGGTGTGGTTTTATATTATATTAGAGTGACAGTTCATCTTTGTCCTCCTTATCGTCTACTCATGAATTTGCTGACATTCACGGCACATCAGCTTATAAATGAATGCTTAAACGCTTACTTCAGTGGTTTCTGTGTTTACTTCCATATGAAAGTGTGCTTCATGCCATCTTATTATCATTCTTTTGCACATGCAGGACTTTAAGGACTGTTATTCCTTCACACTGGAATCTGATATTGCACCATTTAAAATTTAAATTAATAAAAAAGATCGGATCTGAGCAATAAACTGGAATTGAGCAATATTGCCTGCAGCGTGAACATAGCCTAATAGTCCTTTAGCTTGTTTAGGGAGTATCATAATTCCTGTTTCAAAGGACTCATACCCAAGCAATCCACCTCACAAATGCAATGACATACCAGGTGAACTACGAGAAAGATTACCATGTCAGAAAAGCCATATTTGGGGACCATGCTCAAATAAGTCTTTATTAATCAGTGATCAGCCGCTGAAATTATAATTTGTGTGAGAAGGAATAAAAGTTGTTGGTGTTTTTCTGCCACTAGTGTTAATTTCAGCTGGAAACTACAGTGAACAGGTTTAAGTAGATGTTACATGGTAGATCAAATTACTCTTTTATACTTACTCTCATGTCCTGATCAGTGGTCCAAGTAATGGCTCCTTTCTGAACTGAAGCTAAACTTTTGAACTTGTCTGAAAGTAACTTTTCAGTTCTACATACAGCATGAACTAGAACATTAAACAAAAAGCAGAGTTGACACCAAATACTCCCTCTGGATGTTAGAGAAAAGAAATATGTGATTATTTGCGTCATATCTGTCTAATCTTTCCGTAACACATTTAGCAGAGCTGCTGTACAAATGTGTTCTGCAGGACACCAATTAGTTAAACCAGCATAAAGGAGAGAATGTCTGTGACTTCAGAACGGTCGAGCCAGCAGGATCTGTATTGAGTGAAGTAAATACATTCAGAGTCTATGAGCTCGACCGTTCTGAAGTCACAGACATTCTCTCCTTTATGCTGGTTTAACTAAGTGGTGTCCTGCAAAACCCATTTTATACAGCAGCTCTGCTAAATGTGTTACAGAAAAAATTAGACAGATATGATTTAATACGTCCGAGCGAGAAGATGAGAGGAAATAATCATATATTTATTTTCTCTAACATTTAGAGTGAGTGTTAGGCGTCAACTCTGTTTTTTTTTTTTTTTTTTTTTTTTAATGTTCTAGTTCGTCCTGTATGTGTGACTGAAAAACTGCTCTCAGACCAGTTCAAAAGTTTAGCTTCAATTCAGAGAGGAGACATTATTTGGACCACTGATCAGGACATGAGAATTAGAATAAAAATGTAATTTGATCTACCATATAACATCTCTCAACATTTTTGCAAAACTCATTCTACACACACCATTCACTGTAGTTTCCAGCTGAAATGAACACTAGTGGCAGTAAAACACCAACAACTTTTATTCCTTCTCACACAAATTATAATGTCAGCAGCTGATCACTGATTAATAAAGACTTATTTGAGCATGGTTCCTATGTTCCCATGGCTTCTGTGACATGGTTATCTTGCTCGGTAGCTCACTTGGTATGTCATTGTATTTGTGAAGTGGATCAATTAGGTATGAGTCCTTTGAAACAGGAATTATGATACTCCATAACCAAGCTATTAGGCTATGTTCACACTGATATATCATATGGCATGAGTCAAACATCAGTGTACAGTATAAATGCTTTTACAATATTCTGTAAAAATTAACTTTCTTTAAAAGAAGCAATTGGAACAGGTGACAATTTTTTTTTTTTTTTTTTACACTACAGATTTACTAAACAGATCCAATCTGTGTGAGAATGCAAACCGATAAAACCACTGATTGGAAAGTGGAAAGTTCTGCTGGTGATTTAATAACAGTGTGCAAATTTAAGAACAAAGAAGCAGCCAGATCATTTCAATAATGACCAAACAATCTACCAAAAGCAGCACAAATTAGTGTAGTGTCGTAATTGAGCAGATGTTAATCAGGTGAGTGAAATATTTAAATAATGGCTTAACTGCCTTGATTCATTAAATTAATTAATATACTCTCCTCATCAATTTTGCATCTGAAAGGGAAACGCCTACAAATGCATATCCATTAAGGTCAGCCACAAAAATAATTGTGTCCATGCCTTTTCACTGCTAATTTTTCACTGCATGTCTTAGTAAATCCTGAGAGTATTATTTATGGCAACAAATTAAAAATAAAAAAAGGTTTGCGCTGGTGCAAGCTGTTAGTAAATCTTTCCCATTAGCTGTAAATCTTATCTAAGATCATTAGTAGAGAATGATTCACTTTTATTAGTTTATTAATGCTGTTTCTGTTCATCCAACATTTAAACATTTATGGATGGGATGCGCAGTTCATGACTCCATAAGATGACATAATTTGCCAATAATGTCATTAAAGGGGTCATATGACGTTGCTGAAAAGAACATTATGTTTTGTATTCAGTGTAATACAATGTGTTTATGCGGTTTAAGGTTCAAAAACCATTATTTTTTTTACATTATTTACATCATTGTTGCTCCTCTATGCCCCGCCTTTCTGATTTTTAAAAAGTTCATCATTCTGAAAAGTGAGTTGTACACTGATCGGCCAGCTATACAGTGCGTTGTGATTGCCCAAATACTTCAAGCATGTGACAGAAATGTTCAACCTTTAACATACTGTGATTCCGTCTCCCAGCACGATGTGACAACACCAATTATACCCATTACAAACTAGGTATTTGTTGCATCCAGTGGGGACATAATTACTCATTATAATGACTTATACTGTGTTTTCACATGGTGCATTGTATTTTGCATGGCGTGAACATAAAACCAAGTCCAAAACATAAAACCAAAACATTTGTGATCAGAGAAATGACAAAGAACAAGTACTACTCTACAGGGCTTAAAACATGTATTTGAATAATGAGTGGCAAGTTCTTTATTAAATATTTAAAAAATAAAATAAAATTAACTTACAGGCTGTGAGTCAGAAGCGCCACACTGTCCTTGCTAAGTTCAAATTGCCCCACTTTACAGAACAGCCTTTGAGCACAGACCCATTGTACGCTATACATGACTGCAGGTTGAGGAAACAGTCCTCCATAAAATGCTTTTCTTGAAAATCTTCCCACACAATGACGTAGACATGTGGGGGCATGTTTAAACAAGGATTTTTAGGAGGCTGTGGAAAAGTCTTAACTTTTATAAAGAATATCTTTTTGGATTTGGGACATTAATCTTTGCAAATTTACAGATCGTATGCACCAAGAGCTTGTAACACTCTAAAGAGGAAGAAAAAAAATGAAAACGCATTATATGACCCCTTTAAATGTAGTGCATAGTACTTAGAGATGTCATTTGACCTTTCTCAAATAGTCCACTTACCTTCTTAGGAAAACCCCCAAGATCAATTTTAAAGCTTTTACCAACCATATCATGCTTTACACCTTTGTCTCTCTCTTATTTTCTCAGTTTCTCACAAATTCTTTAATTCTCTTCCGCATGCTCTGGAACATTTTATCGAAATAAAAAATTAAAAAACAGTTCCACTCGGACAACAACAGACAGGCACCAGTCAATAGAACTTTAATGAAACCTCACAGCTGAATAAATGAAATGGCACTGCACTGTCAATAAGAACAGAAAATTACCAGATGTAGCTAAGAATAGCCAAAGGATGGTTTGGAATAATGCATTATTCGTGGATAAGGCCTTTTTAGATGAACAGAGTTGCACCACTAAACTGTAGCTATATTTGAAACGGGTAGTATATTAAATTATATGTTAATATACACAATATATAATTAAATGTTAATACATACTTTAAAACAGAGAACGTGTCTACATATTCTTTTCACAAAGCCAGCAGTAATTTATAAAATGATTTTCAAATTCTCAAATAAGTATCATAACTGGTCATGAATCCAAATGTGTGCTGCAGTCAAGCACACCTTTGAAATTTTTAAGGCCCGGTCCAAGTGGAGTGACCTTTGTAATAAAATTCATTGTCAGTGAATTCTACCCTGAGATACTGTTTTTGACTCAAGAAAGCAGAAAACATTCTGTGGATGACAGTGGATGAATCATGATGCTGATGACTGAATAAGGAACCTGCAACTTTTATGAAATTTGCTGCTGCATGACTGACATTTGTTTGATTAATAGGTGTAATGGTTATTGATATGATTAATTGCTTTGTCATTCTGATCGACTTAATGGCTGTGCATACAGTACCATACATGTTAACATTATCTTACAAATGTAGTAATATTAAAGAGGAGAACAGTTTTAGAAAAACTGCTTCTGTGTAATAGCAGTACTTTTTAAAAGTCTGTAATTACTATGAAATATAATGAAGCAACAGTACAAAGCCTCTTCTACTCTGTGCATGATCACAGATCTGCTGTTAGTCCTCAAATGCACACACGAGGATAAAATCTCTCTGTTCTTATCACAATCTCTTTTTTATGCAAAGTAGGTCAGTGAAATAATGGAGCATTTCATCTTGAATTAAGTTTAAAGTAAGAAAATTGCTCACACAAACATTTTTGTCTTTTTAATTTGTATTTTTATATTATTTATTTATATTTCTTCTGATTTGTGCTTATATTTTCCACAACTATATTTGGGATTTCATGAGATAAAATGTATTTATTTATTTATCATTCCATGGTGGAGAGAAAAAAAAAAGAATTATGAGATATAGAGGAACAACTAATAATATTAATAATAATAATAATAATAATAATAATAATAATAATAATATAATTAGGTAAAAAAAAATATATATTATTATTATTATTATTTATTTTATTTATTTTATTCTGTGGCAGAAACTGGCTTTTATAAAAAATCTTGTTGCCATAATACATTCCTCTTTAAACAAAAATAAGATTTTTAAAATTGAACTTTAATTTGTTTAGTGGACAATTGCACTGTATCAACTTTGATTTCACTTGAAACTAGAATGTATATGGTACCCAAACATAGAAGTTAAAGCATGAATTAGAAGTACAAAACAAGGATTTGTATTTCATATAGACATATTCCATATTCATATAACATATTCTTACCAGAGCAATGCTACTCCTATGTCATCTGATGGAATGTCTTTTTTTTCGTGAATATGATAAATAAAAAAAGTTTTTTTTTTTTCTTTCACAAATGCATCAATTCACTTCAGAAGGTCATGTAGAGTACTTTTTTATATAAAACGTAATAAAAAAATACTTTTTATGATGTAGGGAAGCACTTTTTTGATCAAACACAAAAAAGGATAAGACAAACAAATAGAAACACACAGTTCAAACAAAATCACTAAATACAAAGCAAAACAAAACAGCAGCGTCGAGGCGAAATGGCATTGCTATCAAGCACCCACTTTATTGGCTAATCAGCAGGACTTCCCATCAAATATCGAGCAAACCATCCCCTCCTTCTCTTTATGTGCAGAAGAACAGCAGTTACTTCTACACGTGCAATTGAATTTGTCTAGTTATAAAATGAACTTCCACGATCACGTAAAAAGGGAAAACGACAACCAAGCAGTACGATCCGTACCTTCAAACTGACACCAGCTCACACGCTGAAGCACACGAACCCCAACCACAATAACGCTCAGGTGCACCCTCGACTGATGCTCTGGGGATACCCTTTATATAGTCCAACCACAGCTCACTAAATACTAAATAAGAGGTCATTCGAAACAAAAGGAACACTTCACCACACACTGTTATGCTATTTATACTCAACTATATATCTAAACAAGACCAGATGAAACTTCTAAATTATCTAAGCTAACAGAGTGTGTTAAAAATGTAAAAGATTGGATGACCAATAATTTATCCTATTAAATTCTGATAAGACAGAGATATTACTTATTGGACCAAAAAACTGTACACAGAATCTAGTGTTACACAAACACTATGTTACACAAACAGCATTCTTCCATCTTAGAAACATGTTACCTGTTTCTGATGCAGAAAAGCTAGTTCATGCATTCATGACCTCAAGACTGGACTATTGTAATGCACTTCTAGGTGGTTGTCCTGCATCTTCAATAAACAAGCTACAGGTAGTCCAAAATGAAGCGAAGAGAGTCCTTACCAGGCCTAGAAAATATGATCAAATCACCCCAATTCTACAGTCTCTGCACTGGTATTAGGGGTGTAACAATTCACTTGTTTTCTCGATGCATCGATTACAAACCCTGTCGATTCATATGCATCGATCTTGAAACATGATTTTTGAATCGTGAATCGCCGATCTTGGACAGTTATCGATTAAAAATGCTAAGAATCGAATGAATCGCGATTTCTATAGCGATTCAATACTTTCAAAATGTATACACATTAAATTACTACACGCACAAATTAATGGAGACTGTGAATCGTGCCTCTTATCTGTTCTTCACGCACTCCACTGTTTACCACCTGAGACTGTCACAGGATTGCGCTCGCGCTCCGTTCGTCTCTGATGCAGCTGAAGTGTGATCTATAGGACTCGTGGCCAGTAATGCTAACGTGAAGTAGTCCTATTTTTACTTTTCTGTAGTTTGTCAATGGCTCTCTGACAGTCACCACTTATAAGCAACTACTAAAATATTGTAGAAACGTAATTTTCTGTAAAGTTTTTTTTACAATGATTTGTATCGTAAAAAGCGCTATACAAATAAACTTGAATTGAATTTAATTAAATCAATCATGGGATAATGTTCATTTTTGGGTGAATTATCCCATTAGAGTGATTAATTAATTAATAACATTTTTATTTGTTTTTTTTTTTTTAAATGACTGTGCAGATGAAATATCAGAATCACGCAGGTGACTTTGAGATAAAACATATTTCACCATTTTATACCAGGTCTATGTTTATGAGACCAAAACAAAATAGAACAGAAAATGTGCCTCCCATAAGCAGCCACTGTCTGTAGACTATTTCAATGTTAATGCAAAGCTTTACAGCCAAAGTATAATTGTCTTTATAGAACACATAGTTTGAGCTAAACAGAACTTGCTTGTGCTCTGATACAAAATAAAGGCTAGCATGGCAATTATGGGCTATTAGTATCATGAGCCTCACCAAATGTAGCTGGAGAACTTTAAATCAAGTCACACTGACCACTGAATCTGGTTTGCTTCATTTTAAGCTGCTATACCACTTAATACAGAAGAGCACATGTTCTGCTCATGTAATGGATATAACGGGTAGGTCAGGGCATTTCATCTGGACAAAGAGACCCAGGACACAAACCTTCCCATCTTCAATCTCCCTCCATCAGTGCAGATGACAGAAAGAGCCTTTCATTGTTGATAAGCACAATGACATTATAAGCTCTTCTGCTATATATATATATACAGTCTTGTTCAAAATAATAGCAGTACAATGTGACTAACCAGAATAATCAAGGTTTTTCGTATATTTTTTTATTGCTACGTGGCAAACAAGTTACCAGTAGGTTCAGTAGATTCTCAGAAAACAAATGAGACCCAGCATTCATGATATGCACGCTCTTAAGGCTGTGCAATTGGGCAATTAGTTGAATTAGTTGAAAGGGGTGTGTTCAAAAAAATAGCAGTGTGGCATTCAATCACTGAGGTCATCAATTTTGTGAAGAAACAGGTGTGAATCAGGTGGCCCCTATTTAAGGATGAAGCCAACACTTGTTGAACATGCATTTGAAAGCTGAGGAAAATGGGTCGTTCAAGACATTGTTCAGAAGAACAGCGTACTTTGATTAAAAAGTTGATTAGAAAGGGGAAAACCTATAAAGAGGTGCAAAAAATGATAGGCTGTTCAGCTAAAATGATCTCCAATGCCTTAAAATGGAGAGCAAAACTAGAGAGACGTGGAAGAAAACGGAAGACAACCATCAAAATGGATAGAAGAATAACCAGAATGGCAAAGGCTCAGCCAATGATCACCTCCAGGATGATCAAAGACAGTCTGGAGTTACCTGTAAGTACTGTGACAGTTAGAAGACGTCTGTGTGAAGCTAATCTATTTTCAAGAATCCCCCGCAAAGTCCCTCTGTTAAAAAAAAGGCATGTGCAGAAGAGGTTACAATTTGCCAAAGAACACATCAACTGGCCTAAAGAGAAATGGAGGAACATTTTGTGGACTGATTAGAGTAAAATTGTTCTTTTTGGGTCCAAGGGCCACAGGCAGTTTGTGAGACGACCCCCAAACTCTGAATTCAAGCCACAGTACACAGTGAAGACAGTGAAGCATGGAGGTGCAAGCATCATGATATGGGCATGTGTCTCCTACTATGGTGTTGGGCCTATTTATCGCATACCAGGGATCATGGATCAGTTTGCATATGTTAAAATACTTGAAGAGGTCATGTTGCCCTATTCTGAAGAGGACATGCCCTTGAAATGGTTGTTTCAACAAGACAATGACCCAAAACACACTAGTAAACGGGCAAAGTCTTGGTTCCAAACCAACAAAATTAATGTTATGGAGTGGCCAGCCCAATCTCCAGACCTTAATCCAATTAAGAACTTGTGGGGTGATATCAAAAATGCTGTTTCTGAAGCAAAACCAAGAAATGTGAATGAATTGTGGAATGTTGTTAAAGAATCATGGAGTGGAATAACAGCTGAGAGGTGCCACAAGTTGGTTGACTCCATGCCACACAGATGTCAAGCAGTTTTAAAAAACTGTGGTCATACAACTAAATATTAGTTTAGTGATTCACAGGATTGCTAAATCCCAGAAAAAAAAATGTTTGTACAAAATAGTTTTGAGTTTGTACAGTCAAAGGTAGACACTGCTATTTTTTTGAACACACCCCTTTCAACGAATTGCCCAACTGCACAGCCTTAAGAGCGTGCATATCATGAATGCTGGGTCTCATTTGTTTTCTGACAATCTACTGAACCTACTGGTAACTTGTTTGCCACGTAGTAATAAAAAATATACTAAAAACCTTGATTATTCTGGTTAGTCACATTGTACTGCTATTATTTTGAACAAGACTGTATATAAAACAGACTGTGCATGTCATTTACAGCAGGTGCATTATGATACATTTTGTACTATTCAAGGTGATACAAAAAATAATAATAATGTTAACTTTTTAATATTTCCTATTGTGACAATCGGAATGAGAGGAACAAGGATGCACTTAATTTAGACATACATTAATACATACGCTACAGACCAAAAGTTTGGACACACCTTCTCATTCAAAAAGTTTTCTTTATTTTCATGACTATGATTCACAATGAAGGAATCAAAACTATGAATTAACGCACGTGGAATTATATATGGAATTACATACATAACAAAAAAGTGTGAAACAACTGAAAATATTCTATGTTCTTCAAAGTAGCCACCTTTTGCTTTGATTACTGCTTTGCACACTTTTGACATTCTCTTGATGAGCTTCAAGAGGTAGTCACCTGAAATGGTCTTCCAACAGTCTTGAAGGAGTTCCCCGAGAGATGCTTAGCACTTGTTGGCCCTTTTGCCTTCTGTCTGCGGTCCAGCTCACCCCTAAACCATCTCGACTGGGTTCAGGTCCGGTGACTGTGGAGGCCAGGTCATCTGGCGCGGCACCCCATCACTCTCCTTCTTGGTCAAATAGCCCTTGATGCCTTCAGTGTGACTCTACAATTTTCATAGTCATGAAAATAAAGAAAACTCTTTGAATGAGAAGGTGTGTCCAAACTTTTGGTCTGTACTTTGTGTATATGTATATATATAATATATGTAATATTCTGATATATTATTACAATTTAAAATAATTGTTTTTACATTTATTATACTTTAAATTCTCATTTATTTATGTGATGCAGGATACTTTGATGAATAAAAAGTAAAAAAAAATTTTTTTAAAATATAAATATTTGTAATAACAATATACACTACTGATCAGTAATTTTTCTTTCTTTTTTTAAATAAAATCAATTCTTTAATTCAGCAAGGATGTGTTAAATTGCTAAAAAGTGATAGTAAAGAAAATATATTATTAGAATATATATTATTAGAATTATTTGTATTATTATTATTTTAAATAAATGCTGTTTCCAACACTCATAATAAATCAGAATATTAGAATGATTTCTAAATGATCATGTGATAGACTGGATGTTACATGTGACACTGAAGGCTGGAGTAATGATACTGAAAATTCAGCTTTGCATCACAGGAATAAATAATTTTTTAAGTATATTTAAATAGAAAACTATTATTTTAAGTTGTAATAATATTTCACAATATTACTGTTTTTTCTGTATTTTTGATCAAATAAATGCAGGCTTGATGAGCAGAAGAAACTTCTTTCAAAAACATTAAAAATAGTAATGTTTCCAAACTTTTGGTCTGTACTGTATATATATATATATATATATATATATATATATATATATATATATATATATATATATATATATATATATATATATATATACTAAGTTAGAAAAGCATTTTTGCAGTATGCATGAATGGATGAAGTATCTAAACACCGCTTGCGCTTTAAAAAAAGGGGGAGGAGACCAAAAGGAACTCTGGGTTTACAGAAGAAAATCTGCTTTTACTTACTGGTTAATAGAGTAAGTTACCATGGTAACTGGCTCTGAGTATAAGTTACCTCTCTTTCAGAAAAGCTTGACTTACCCTGCTTTCTCGGGTTTGACAAACCTCCCGTTCTGAAACAGAAAACCTAGAGTTTCCCTCTTTTCAGGGTTAACATACTCAGAGTTTTCATACTCATGCATTTTTATTTCGCTCATAAGAAGATGATGGCCTGACCCCCGGTTTCTTTGATTGTGATTGGATTTGTTGTGTTGGATGGGAGGCTGGAACCCAATCTGTGGGTCAGTATTTCTAATCAAAAGCTGAACAAACTTAGCCTGCACAGACCTCCCTCATTAAAGCTATGTGTTACGTTTGATTAAATGATGAATTTCATTAAGGGGATAGAATAATTCATATTTACACTGGACTTTTCACCAAACTCTGCAACCCTAAGATGTGGACTATGCAAAGTGACGCCTGACTTGGAAGCAAATTTACACTGGTGTCAGGAGGTGGGAATGATAGCTCATCTGCTCCAATGAGCCTCAAACTGTTCCCTGAACCCAGTATGTAATCTCATAGATCTAATAGACATTCATCCCATGTGTGGTTTCAGTCTAATTACTGTATCTTGGCAACATTTATTTCCCACAGAGCCACATCTCATCTGACTTAATTTATTTTAAAAAGTAAACATCATATCAATTAGGATGGAATGGTACTAATATATTTATATATATATATATATATATATATATATATATATATATATATATATATATATATATATATATATATATATATATATATATATATATATATATAATATAAATGATTTAAAGGGGGGTGAAATGCTATTTCATGCATACTGAGTTTTTTACACTGTTAAAGAGTTGGCTTCCCGTGCTAAACATGGACAAAGTTTCAAAAATTAAGATGTGCGTTTGAAGGAGTATTTTTGTTCCAAAAATACCTCTTCCGGTTTGTCACAAGTTTCAGAAAGTTTTTTTTCGAGTATGGCTCTGTGTGACATAAGGAATTTCCTTATATGGGTCCTAAGGGCACTTCTGCTGGAAGAGCGCGCCAGCAGAGCAGAGACATTCACTAACCAGAGCGAGAGTGAATTGTCACAAAAGAAGTGTGTTTTTGGTTGCCAGGCCAAGACAACCCTGCACAGATTACCAAAAAAAAAAAACAGCATTAAGGGACCAGTGGATGGAGTTTATTTTTACAGAGCAACACACGGAGTTGTGCAAGTGTTATTGTTTGTTACCTGCATTTCGAAGATACTTGTTTTACAAACAAGGCCCAGTTTGACGGCGGATTTGCACATCGTTTATTTCTTAAGGATAATGCAGTCCCAACGAAAAAGGGTCATGATCGTGTGTTGGAACCACAGGCGGTGAGTAAAACTGCTTCTAATATCTCTGTGTTGTTAACTTAGCTATCGGCGTGTAAGCACATCAAGTAAACAACATGCGATGTTGGCATAAAACTGCACTTTCCACATGTACACCTTAAAAAAAATAAAAAAATAAAATAAAAAAGACGACATAAAGTGGAACTTAGTCATTTTCCAAAACCGCTTAGTCATTTTCCAAAAAGCAAATATATACAGTTTCAGTACATACCACAAAGAGACGTCGTTGCTGATGCTGCTCTTGTTAAATTTCAGCCTCTGGATCTGATTCTGGATCATAAATAAACGGCTGAATCTGACTGTTAGCCATGGTTTGTTTTGGATGATGTTTTTCCCTCACGGTAGTGTCACAGCTTCCAGATGCACTCAACGCAAAAGCCTACTGGCTCTCGTGATTCTTTAGCTCCGCCCACACGTCACGCCTCCAGCGGCTCGTGTTTTTCAGGGAAAAAATGGTACAGACTATCTTTCTCTTATAAATATAATAAAACTAAATACTTTTTGGAGTTATGAAGGATGCAGTACTAATCTATAGGTACTCAAGATTAACAGGATATTGAGTGAAAACGAGCGTTTCACTCCCCCTTAAAAAAAAAAAAGTAAATTATCCACCAAATCATCATAATTTTTGTAAGTAAACAACGATGCCACCTCAGTAAATTTGTCAAATATTAAACTGAGTTATTGCCTACCTAAAATATTTTAATATAAATAATGTAGGAAAACGTTCAAGCAGAAATAATAAATATGTAAACTTCATCTCTCATTCAAACTCGCTCGCTCCCGCTCGCTCCAGCTCTTGCTTCCAGCTCGACGCTACTCCACATTGGATTGTGGGAAATAGTGCTTCAGCGAGTGTACATCGGTTGTACACTCGAAATCAGAATGAATTGTTTGTAAAAAGTATAGTGGACAAATGTAGGGAATGAAGTAGTTCACTCAGAATTCGGACAGCACTTCAAAATGGCTGACACCCCTTATAGTGCACTATATAGTGGATAGGGAGCGGTTTCGGACACAGCACATGTCAATCAGAACACAATTCATGCACGGAGCTCACTTCTAATGAGCTGATTAACTGAATCAGGTGTGTTAACAAAGAGATGCATACAAAATGTGCAGAGGGGGTCACGAGGACTGGAATTGAGAACCATTGTATTATGATATTTATCATTTATATATATATATATATTTATGTGGCCTACACAATAATACTATTTAACACTGTAATCTTTAAATTTTTATATTTGCCATGTTTGTGTGAATGCTGCATGACCCTGTGTGTAATAAAAGGGAATGTGTGTTGTGGACCCGCCCAGAGATGCATTTTCTACTAATGCGCTTTTTAAATAACAAAAAAATCTATTATGCCATTGACTTTACTCTAGGTTCGAGCTGGTCTATGGCGCAGTCTATTTTCAGTTGTGGCACGCCTTGCGCCACATTGCGTCAGGTGTATGATGGGGCCCTTGCAGTGTGTATGTGGCCTATATATACACAGACAGACAAGCTAAACTTTATAGCAAGGGGGCATAGCCACCAGTTGTCATAGGGACACACAAGAGTAACTATGGAAACAAACAAGCAAGCTTGGCAAACAGGGTAAACACGGGGGAACCAAGGACACAATACTGTAACAGCAGGAAAACATTTCAAAATTCTTAGTGAAACAGAGAAATAAAGGCTGGATCATAAAAAAAAAAATATTGCTGCTGCTGTTGTTGTTGTTGTTGAAAATTTTTAGAATAAGGTTAGCTACATTAGTTAACATGAACAAACAATGACAATTATAATAATTTTAGTTCATGTTCATTTCAACATTTAGTAACATTATTAAAATCAAAAGTTATATATAATGTGAGGACCTAAGATAACAATGCATTACATTGATCTGTTATTAATTCATTAACTAATATTTACAAAGATTAATAATACTGTAACAAATGTCTTGATCATTTGTTAGTTGATGTTGGTACATGGATTAACGATTTAATAATTAAAATAGATTTGATTTCCGATTTTACTGTACTGTTTGATTTCCCAGTTACTATTCCCTTTAAAATATGTATTTTTCAATCTCTGTTATTGTGAATTTTGTTTGATATTAAGAAAAGAAAAAGGCCTGATTTTCATTGGATTTTCTTGGCACACCTTTAATTCAATGCATTGACAGACATGTGTCTAAATGATGGTATGATATAAAAGAGCAATATATCTGATGTGTCAAAGACAGATATACTCATCGTCTCTTTGTCTGAGTTATGAATACAGTGATTTATATCATTCATCGTCTCTATGGTGATAACAAGAATGCACTTTTCACAATTAAACAGTTATTGTTAAGCCATTAAATAAACTTTGCCCTGCAGTGTATCTCAGTAGCCTGTAGTGCACCTCAGTGCAGATTGGCTGAGTTTAACAAAATTACAATCTGAACTAAAGTGAATCAAAGTTCACAGAATTCTTTAATTATATTTTTTAGATAGATAAAACCAAATAGGACACAGTGAAATACTAAAACATGAAACGTAAAAATTCCAATTTTGTGATGTGTATGAGGAATTCAAGCACATCTGTTCTTTCATGTCTTTCCATCCTGTGTCTGTATGTGACTGATAAGAGACAGTGGGAACGACTTTAAAGAGCCTCTAACTCGAGATCCAGGATCATTACATCACATCCCTGCACTCATGCTTGTACTTCAAAGATTGACACCTTGTGATGATTGTTACCCCTCATCCTCACTCAGCCCTACCAAACCTGTTAACGGATTCAGAGAGCATCACACTTTTTTTAATGATATAATAATAATAATAATAATAATAATAATAATAATAATAATAATACAATCATTGTCTGTTAGATAAAGTAATCATGTAAGAGATGTTATTTCCTGTTCAAAAAATCTTGGGTCAGTAAGATTATATTATTTGAAAGAATTATCTCATGGAAGTTGGTTTCCAACAATGGAATAAATAATAATAATAATAATAATAATAATAATAATAATAATAATAATAATAATAATAATGATAATGAATTAATTAATTGGTATACAAATGAAAGAAAGAAAGAAAGAAAGAAAGAAAGAAAGAAAGAAAGAAAGAAAGAAAGAAAGAAAGAAAGTAATTGAGACTTTTGTCTCACAATTCTTCTGCCTTTTCTCACAATTCTACAATTTCCGACTGTTTTGCTATGGTTGTTGTTTCCACCACGGAAGATGTTAACTCACAACTGGTATTATTTTAAATTATTATTCTGTGGCAGAAACAACAGAAAATTAATTAGAAAATCATTCTTATATGCGGATTTGATCAATAAACATTTATTATTATTTTAATTGTTGAAAACAGTGCTACTTTTTCTCTGTTTTAAGGAAACTGTAACACATTTATTTAATTTTTTTAATTCTTTAATTTGATGAATAGAATTTAAGAAAGAACCACATTTATTTGAAAATACAATTTAATTAATCCTTGCTCAATAAAAATATTAATTAGTTTGTATTTTGTACTTGGCACTTTGTATAATTGCATATTTGTACTATATACATTTGTATATTTCTCTCTGGCCTTATGAACTCTACAACACACCTGACTGTGGTAAGATGTAATGTGGCAATATTCTTAACTAGGATGATCCAAGATATTTTTTTTTTTCCTTAAAGGAACACTCTACTAAAAATAGGCTAATGTTGGAAGTTAGCTTGGGACTATTTTCAGTTGCTGCATAATAGCATTGCACCTGATGCACCCGTTGTACAGCAAAGTTTCTTGATTATTATCAAAGGCTTTCTCACTCCAATAACTCTGGAAATGGTGGTTCATGCTTTCATCACGTGTCGACTGGATTATTGCAACTCACTATATTGCGGTATATCAGATTCTCAAATCTCCCGTGTTCAGTTAGTCCAAAATGCGGCAGCCAGACTCATCCATAATTGTCGCAAATATGACCATATCTCTCCCATCCTCAGATCTTTACATTGGTTACCAGTCCGGCAGAGAATAGATTTCAAAATTCTTCTCTTTGTCTTCAAATCTTTACACAACCTAGCACCAGTTTATCTCTCTGAACTTATTCATCCGTACATTCCGTCCAGAAGTCTCAGATCCCACGACCAGGCGCTGCTGGTAGTCCCTCGTGTCAGACTTAAGCGTAGAGGGGAGCGTGCTTTTGCGGTGGCAGGGCCTTGTCTGTGGAACACCATGCCTCTAGAGATCAGAACTGCTCCCAACCTCCCTGTTTTTAAGTCTCTGGTCAAAACATATCTATTCTCGTTAGCATATTGATTACTTATCTTAGACTGTTCTTTTTTTTTTTTTTTTTTTTACATTTGCTTCTTGATTTTATAATTAATCTTAGCTTAGTTGTTCTCTCTATGTGTTTTTCTGCTTTTATTCTTATATGCTTGTTCTGTAAAGCACTTTGGTCTGTCTTGTGTGGCTGTTTAAATGTGCTATATAAATAAATGAACTTGAACTATTACGCCAGAATGAGAATATAGTTCCTAGCCATTTCGTCCTTGAAAATCGCAACTTTACATTTTCTGTCAGTCTTAGTACACGATGTAACTAGGGTGACCACCTGCTAATAAGCCCAAGGGGGGACAAGGGGTATGTTTCTGAGGGACAATGTGGGACACCCCATGGGCAGACTCACTGATAGTGGTTTAACGTTACCCATTTCTAGCACGGTGGTAAGGTGGTAAGGTGGTATACCTTACATGGTATATTAATAATGCCCTATTCCCCTAAACATGTGTAATTGCTGATGTATGCTCATGACAGAATTGACAGATGCACTTCCACTTACGATTTATTTTAGCTATTTTATTTATTTTTCATTACAATTTATTCACTTTAAATGAATTATAATATAAATTTATAGGATTAAAATGAATTGTAGTTGCTCAACACCACAGGAACAGTTAGAAAAAAAAGTCTAACATCACAACTCAAGGGAAGGGAAATTCACTCATTCACTAATCCCTGTATAGTGTATGGCAGTTGAGTTCACTATATCAGGAAGGAGTTAACAAATAAATAAGTGAACGGATTCGGACAGTGACGTATAGCCTACACTGCGCGTGAGACTTGGAGCTGTTGCAAAAACATTGACGTGTGTACTTTTATATTACATGTACCTAATTTTAGAAAAGAATACTAATAGCAATACTACTCAAAATTACTTTATATTGCAGTTATACATACCTCCCGCGTCAGCTTTGTGGTTTCATCGATGTTATATAGCAATAATTATATATATATATATATATATATATATATATATATATATATATATATATATATATATATATATATATTTGTAATGCTTTTATGTTCATAATCATTAATTGCTATTAAAATAACGTACTGAGAACAAAAAAAAAAACACACATAAACATTCATAATTATATATTTATTACTTTTAGTATCTTGGCACTTGCTCAAGCAGCGTTTTGAGCTCAGATAAGATGGTTGTTGAGCGTCCTCGGGCGAAAGTTAATTTTACATCGGAATACACTACCTGTTATTAACGGAAAATGTAAATTAACCACCAAATTATCATCATTTTGTAAGTTAACAATGATGCAACCTCAGTAAATTAGTCAAATAGTAAACTGAGTTATTGCCTACATAACATATTTTTATATAAACAATGTAGAAAAAACGTTAAAACAGAAATAATAAAGATGTAAACTTCATCTCTCATTCAAACTCGCTCGCTCCCACTCTCACACTAGCGTGCTGAACTGTCAAGTAATGTTCGTTTGGCTGCCTGGGGATCGAGGATCTAGAGCCATCAACTTTTTTTGAGCAAGCATTGATTATGCGTGACACAGTCTCATTTTGCGGGACGGATGAATTGGGCTTCAAACGCTGTGCGCGCACGCGCTATGCAGGACGGGTGGTCACCCTAGATGTAACTACAGAAGAGTCAGGTTTTAAAAACAAAAAATCTTAAACTCTTTGGTCATGTTTGAGCAAGATCCTAACAGTTTTCTCAAATTCAATGATCTATGCTAATCTACAGCTAAGGTGCTACTGCCAGACCTGGAGATCAACTGAACAGATTCGAAAATGGTAAAACTCATCTTTTTAGCTCTAGGAAGTTGGAAAATTAGCCTGTTTTCAAAAATAGTAGTGTCCCTTTAAATATATGTAATTCACATACACATTTCTGTTAGCATTTGATTTAACAGTAGTGGAGTTGTTTGAAAAACGCGTGTGTGAGAGAGAGAGAGAGCGAGAGATATAGACAGAAAAAAAAAACATTACAATAAGAAGAAAGAAGACAAATGATAGATAGAACTCAGACAAGCAGAAAAACACGGCTCTGTAGGGCCTCCGGAACCACACCATTACAGATTCCCCACTGACAGATGTGATGTGGAGAGCACTGAAAGACTGTGACAGTGATGAACAGGATGAGGTTTTGTTCTGACGAAGAGCAAGGGTTCCTCCTGAGTTGTGAGGTGTAGGCTTTTTGTCAGCCCATCTCAGACTCTGGAATTTTACTCCTGTTTTGGAGCTAGAAAAGGCAGTGAGATTGCAAGAAGATGAATGGCCATCTCCACTGTGGGTCTCCATTTCTCTATTAATGACCCCCAGCTGTATCCTCACACTGTCCACACATAGACACCCCTGTCGTTGACAAATTGTGGAATGATCTAGATAACACTGGCAGGGATTTAACCCCTTTGTCTGACAGTGACCTCTTGAGTCCTGCCATGAAATCTGGGAAAATGCTTCTTAGAAAAGACTGAGATTGATTCCTAACTCTCAGACCCCTGGAGTCGGCAGTCCTCTCGTTCCCTGAGATAGTTTAGACTCTGTCTGGAGCCGGAATGTAGCTGCTTATCGCCAAAATTTCTCAACGCATCTTTTGTGTTCATGCGGAAAAGATTTTCGATGGCGATGATCTGAGTGAACGTGAAAATTCACTCCTTGACATTAGATGGCGCTTAATGAAAAAAAGAACTACCCCAGTACACATCGAATCTTATTTGATTAGCAATTCCTTTCCATAACAACAACAACAACAAGATTTTTGTAGTCTCTGTCGCGTTTGTCATAAAGCCCTTTGGTTTCAGACACCAATGAGACCAACAGCTCTACATTCATCTTGCCTCAATACATCTTCTTGATCTATGTACTTATTCTTCATCGTTAGGTATCAAATGTGCTTGTCAAGACCATTTTGTGCTTGAGCACCAAGCTTGTTTTACTGTAACTTCAGCAGCTCCTGGTACGTGAACAAAACCGCCAATCTCATTCGTCGGCCAGTTTTTAACGTGGCGTGTCAAAAAAAATTATCCAGAGGCATTATTTAAAAAATTACTCTTTTACGCCTCGTGTTTTGTATGTCAGTGTGCACACTCACACTGGCACCCTTCGTTTAGTCACGAGGTGTCAAACGTTGGCAATAACCTAGCGAGATATTCGTCCCAGTAGCAAAAGCAGCAGTGCTACTAACCAACATGATTACTTTCCATTTTTTGCTATTGTATAATGTTAACACACAAACTAGCGATCCATTTTACTGCAGAGTTTAGCTCCAACCTTGATCTATCGCATCAAACGAACCCCTGCTCTAGTCCTTAGTCAGGGTAGTGCCATGTTTAATTTTTGACAGGAATGAAAACACGGCTGTGATAGATGAGAGTACAGGGTTTTCACTGGATTGTACTGATGTTTTACAACAGATATTGTTCAGCTGATGAAAGATCTTTCCAAAAGACAGTCAGTACACAAAACCCCCATAAACCTGGTTTGAAAGTTGTGGAAATTGATCTGGGAGATAAAGACTATAAAGACTGTAAGTCTCTCCCTCACAGCCTCATTTTCTTCTACATTAACTATGGCATCTAAACTGACTAGTTAATTATAAAGTACATGAGGTCTGTCTCCATTACTTGATTTAAAATAACGTATAAAGTAGTAAAATCAGGTCCAATAAGATGTGCTGATTATCAGTATTATTTTTGTATTATTTAAATACTAGTATTTATAAAAATAAATTAAGATTTAATTTCAGTTTGAATATATATATTGTGTGTATATGTGTATATATATATATATATATATATATATATATATATATATATATATATATATATATATATATTAGTTTTATTAAATATATATTTATATTTAGCTGTAAAAGTATGTATATTATAATTTATATTTTTTAAAATGTTATATTTACTTTTATGTCATTTCAGCTTTCTTTCAATTAATAAATACCACTACTACTACTACTACTACTACTACTACTACTACTACTACTTATAGTAATAATAATTTTAGTTTTAGTTAACAATAACAACACTGTCAATTATGCAAGCAAACAAGCTAGTAAATAAATTAAATACATAAATTATGCATCTACATTCAAGAATCGGTTTCATAGTCTTGGAAGTTGAGGTGAATTGGCCACACACCACAGAAGGTTCATTTGGAAAGACAAATACTTTATTTTAAAGAAATGCAATTCAAAGAAATGCAAAAGGTAATGAATGCATTCTGGGAAATTAAGCAAAAGTGTCCATACCGGTTCATAAATGTAAAGCCTATAAAAGCTTCAACTTCTGCTTGATTTATTGTTTCATTCATTATTTTTTTTATATTATTAAGGTTGTCACCCAAGCATTCAAAGTTTGTCTTGACAAGAATTGTCTTGTCTTA